>NW_006239162.1:410036-414413 GCF_000226075.1 Solanum tuberosum
AGATATATATATATATATATATATATATATATATATGAACATAAAATCAGATCCAACATTCACAAAACCAAAAACAACAAAATCTACAAAAACAACCCAAAAGAAGTGGGTATAGAAATACCTCACCCCGCCAATGAAAATAGCAGTTGTCCTCAAATGCAAAGAAACAATAATAAAGTCTAAAAAATAACATAAAGAGAGGCAAAAGAGTCATCCTGCAAGCCTAGGCCTGGGGTGATATCTGCATATCGGTCACTCCCCCTGTCTGGTCATCAGTGCCCGACTTATCAACATCCTTTGATCCACTGGAGCCCACCATAGAAGTGTTCACTACAAAAAAAAACTGCGTTTAGCAACAAATATCTGGTGACAACCATATATTCGTTGTTATCTAACGATGGATTAGCGACAAAATAATGTGCATCTTGCTAAAAATTTAAAAATAAATTTGGTATCCACACTAGAGATAGATTAGCGACAACAAGCCAAATTTCTGGCTTTTTTTTTTGCGCTAAAAATTGTTGCCTTTACTTCGCAACAAAAAGAGCGAAATAGGCATGAGATATTTTTTTCCCCAAAATTTAGCGACGGATGCAACGATGATATGTTTGTCTCTAAACTAATATTTTTTTTTAAGTCTTAGCAACAAAATTAAATCGTAGCTAAATATTTTTGTTATTTATTACTTTATAACAAAAAAAAATATAGCGAGGGATAAATAATTTCGTAGCTAAATTCATTGCCTTTATTAATTAAATATTAGGGATTTATTTTCTTCCAAAACATGTTCTCTCTTCCAAAAGTCATTTCTCAGGAGACTTCTCTTGAGACCTAACCCATCTTCATCAAGGTGACCATCGTCTTGGAGAGCTTATCAACGACTTTACCTTTTCATTTCTTCTAGTTAAGAGTATTGCACTATGTGAGAGACTTGAGACTTGGGCAACATCGGTACTGTTGAAGCACATAATACCAAAATCGCTAACTTCTGAAGCACTAGGAGAAATAGTTGCTTTCTTCTGAGGATTTTCAGGTATGTGAATCTATTATGTTCTTGAAAAGTTGATATCTTCTAGGGTTTCTTCATATGCTTTGATTCTTATGTCAAATTGAATTGGTTACTTTCATTCACCTAAGAATCTGCTAGTTCATTGCTTTAATTCGTTTGGAATCTGGTAGGGTTTTTTATTTATTTATGAACTTGGGTGAATCTGCTAGTTATTTGCTTTAATTCATTTGGAATCTGGTAGGGTTTTTTCTTCATTTATGAAAAGTTGATATCTTGTAGAGAACGAATACATAGGATGCATAGTTGATTGTTTTATCATTACTGTCGATATTGTTTCTTCGTAAATGTTGTTTTTCTGATACTATGGCTTTAATTGCAGACTAGTGCAAGTTCATTACTGCCATATATAACTATGTGATTTTAATACCTAATTGCAAATGGAGAACGAAAGAAAATTTATTATCTAGTATATTTCCGTTCTCTGAAGCTCAAAAGAAAAAAAGAACATGAAAAACATTCTCTGCCTTGGGAATAAGGACAGACTGGGATAACTGGGTGCGGTCCATGCTGTGGATGGGCTTGTTTGAGATTCAGGGCCAACAATTCCCCATGGCCTCTTCAGAGCTTTATGGAGGTGGCTGAGGTGGGAGTGTTAGGTGTGGCAGGCAATAATAGTAATTGCAGTTATTCCTTCGTCTCTTCGCAGTTTCCACTTTGCAGGGTTGCTTAATTTGGTAATATACTGAATATTTCTCCCCATACCTTGGTTATTGGATGTGCATCCCAGAACTTTGGATTGTCGGGAACTACTCCTCTCAAGTGTGCGTT
The DNA here is from genome assembly GCF_000226075.1 of Solanum tuberosum. Taxonomy (NCBI): domain Eukaryota; kingdom Viridiplantae; phylum Streptophyta; class Magnoliopsida; order Solanales; family Solanaceae; genus Solanum; species Solanum tuberosum. The sequence goes on from NW_006239162.1 coordinate 411,874, forward strand.
TAGGCTTAGATTGAGCTATTATCACTAGATGGTGGTGGTTGACTGGTTCCTATGACATTGGTGTAATTCATTCTCATGTTTTTCTAGAGAAGTATTGGTATTACATCCCAACAACCATTTGAATAACACACAAATGTAATTTGCAGGATATCTTTATATTTATCTTGTAGCCTGTGTGATTAATTTATTTCCGCATGTTTTAAACCTGTGGGAATTCAACCTGTTGGACTGTGGAATCTTATGATACTTTGATAATTTATCAGTAATGTTTTGTGACCTCATTTATGGTCGTGTCTCTTTATTTGAAATTGAAATAGTGTCGGAGGAGTCCTGCCAGAGTAACTAGATGTTTCTTTGTCTATTGTTCTTGTTTCAGGAGAAGTGTTCAAGTGTTCTTCTTCTCTCTAGGTTGTTAGTTTATACTAGTTTGAACATCAAATCAGTCCCGCATATAAAATATTTGATTAGCGATATTATATACTGCCTTTCTACTTCTTGTCCTTGGCAATATCTATACACGTAATCATAAATGCTAAGGATTTATAAGTAGGTATTTTCTGGTTTAGAAAGTTTTCACACAAATGTGAAACTATTGTGCTAGTTGTAAAAGTTAATATGTATGTTGCTCTCTTACCGTGGTAAATTTTTGAATTCTATTGTTTAGAATGTCTCTGCAAGTGGTGAAGATGAAAATATATTAGCAGGCGATTATAAATGCTCTACCTTAGCATTTAAACTATATTTTGTAGATATTGAAGGAGTGATGTGAGAATGACCTTTGCAATCTCACTTTAACTTTCATGATCAGATCATATCATGTAATGTGTGCTTAGAACTCGTTTCAACTATAAAATAGCGACTTGATCTTTGTAAAGACGTAGTATCATCCTTTAATTAGAGAAAATGTTACTTAAATCATGTTACTAACGAGTGATTATATTTTTATGATAGATACTAAATTAAAAAACTAAATATTTACAAAGAAGTCATAATCTAAATGGAATTAGTTCTAGACAGATTTGACAATCAATCTGAAATATCTAATTGAATTTCAGATTGTTGTTTCATTAACTTTTAAGTATTTTTATATCTTTAGTGGAGAGAGTGTTTTTTATAATCTAAGTTTGAGAGAGTTTTTTGAAAGTAAAGTTTTATAACTTAGGCATTGCCTGCCTTTTATTTTTACATGTTCCCTCCTTTTTATAGAAAGGAAAATCTATTCTAATAACTATGCATCTTACGTACTACCCATTTTACTTCATTTATAAATACTACACTTGCCAAATATAATATGACATACCATACCCACACCATACCTACTTTATGACACATTTATCTACACTATGACACATACTATTCACACTATGACACACTATTATGACATACTACTATTCACATAATACTTTTTTGACTTTTTTACAAGACAAATAACTTTCCACTAACTTTACGTCTATTCTTTTTCTTATCTTCTTTTATCTCATCTCTTTTTCGTCTCTATCTTCTTTTATTTTATCATTCCAGCTGGACGTCGGGGATTACATTATCTTCTCCCATTGCATTTTGAACATATGTGATCAGGGTATTTGTGTCAAATTAGCTTGCAATATCTGGTTAATAATTCTGTCGAAATAAATCCTTCTTTTAATGCTCTTGTTGTAGGTCGTTCTTCTGGCTTTAATAATGATAAATCCATTGCTGGACTTCATCCATATCTGTTTTCCTTAGTTCTCTTGAATTTGAGTATATTATTAGTTGATCTGTAGAGTAGCTCCATATAGCATTTCCATTTAAATATTTATATGCTAGCTCCTGTATGATAGTTGATATACCAATTATTCTTTTGTTGGCGTAAAAACTTGGTATCTCTATTTTGCATATCTCTTCTTGTTGTCCGATGTCCTCGGGTATGATCATATCTTTAGTCAATCCTATCTTGATAACCTGTATTGGAGGTTTTATTTCCTCGTATAATATCTCCGCTGGTGCTGTATAGAATTTTATATAAAATAAATTCCCTTTTGTAACTCTTTTGTATGTGACGAATGTTTTGTGTAGCTCCGGTATTTCACTAACTTCTTCTTCATCGTACGTGTATATAGTATTTAACAGTCTGTAGTTATAACATGTTCTTACTAAATTACCGTTAGTTTTTGGCCGTGCAATTAACTTGTTATATCCTTGTAACTTTTGTGTCAAATAATCTTGGTTTGGTTCTTTCATAATTGATCTGGGGTTGCGATTTAAATAAGTTTGGATTTTGTGTATATTTTCGATATAGGTTCGTGTGATGTAGTTATATGTTTTTTTCTCATTTTGGTTTAGCAAACTATCTGCGTATGTAGATGTTTGTGGTTCTATGGACATATGTCTAGGTGTCCTTTGGGTGATTGGTTTTTCGAATAGCTGGTTTAAGTTCGCATATTTATGTTGTTTATCGCTAACTTATTTGCTTGTACCTGCAGCTGTATTTAAACAAACGTTATGGGTTTTAAGGAGTTTCCCATCGTCTCCTCTTAGCTCTGGGTTTTTTCCGTCTTCCG
>NW_006239162.1:414752-415051 GCF_000226075.1 Solanum tuberosum
TTACCGAATCTTGTATTTTTCTTGTTAGCCACCATTTTACTTGTGTATTATCTGTTCTTGTGGTAAATTTGTTATATACAATATATGGTTCAAATGATAATAAACATTTATATACCAAATATATTTCTTTCCTATTTATTTCCCATTTTATTTCTGTATTATTAAATGTTCCTGAATAATACCTACAATGATGTTCTATCGTAGTGTCATCATACCTGTATTTTAATATTCCTCCATAACTTTTTTCACTCGCATCTGATTCTATTATATAAGTAAATTTTTTGTTCTCATCTGGAAAG
>NW_006239162.1:419167-439265 GCF_000226075.1 Solanum tuberosum
AATACACAAGTAAAATGGTGGCTAACAAGAAAAATACAAGATTCGGTAACAACAAAAGAAATAAGGAGATTGGTATCCATAGCTCTGATACCATTTTTCGTTGCGGAACTGGTAGTTGGTTAATTCATGAAAGTGTTAGTATGGTAGATGGTAGTGTGGTAGGTGGGTATTTTATTTTAGAGATTTTATTATAATATTCTTTTGCTAAGTGTCTTAATCTTGATATCTCTTTAATATTATTTTTTGGTAGTGCTAAATTCATGGTAAAATGTAATAATATTTATTGTAATATTTTTTCGATAGTTGTTTTAATCTGAATATTTCTTTAATATTATTTATGATATATTCTAGATATAACATATCTTGGGTTCTTTGGTACATATATAAATTTTCTTCTATTAATTGTTCTAATAGTTTTATATTTTCCATATATTCTATCCAATATTGTAAATATTCGTAGTTCATTTTAATCTGAATTTATTTCTAAATCATACCATTCTATTCTTTCGTTATATAAGTATAGATCGTGTAGGTGTATCTCATACCATTGTTGGTTTAGTATATCTTCTAATTCGTCGTCATTAATTTTTTTCCCTATATTATTCTTCTTAATTCGATTATTTCTATATCTTTAAGTATATATAAGATTAAAGTTTCATAGTTTTTTATTATTTCGTCATGCATATACGTAGTCATGTTCGTTGTTTATGCAATTTTTATTTTCAACTATTCCTTTCTATCATATTCATAATTGATTAAATTAATATTAGATCATTATGAACTAGATTATCTTTATCATGTTTTCCTGTCACTACTAGCATCGTACTTTAGCGGATACTTCCTTCTTATCAGCGCCTCAACTTTGTTTACTCCCCTAAACAGCTTTCCTCGCCTACCAGTTTCAACATTAGGATGACATAGTATAGAAGTTTTCTCCCTGTTTCCTAGTGTAGCTAATAAACTAGAAATCATGATTCAAATAATTCTAATAACATAATAACTAACATAAATTTATTCAATCATATATATGATATTCAGGAATATATGAAATTAGTTATGCATATTTTTTGAACAATATACCTTTGCCTAACATATTTTCGAGAACTGAGGAAGTAGTGCTCTCTACATAATCTGGAATCTGAATTTTCAAGATGTAGTCGCACTATCGCAAATCGTATGTCAATCGACGCAATCATCCCACCATGTCCTAGCTTGAAGATTTTTCTATAGTAAATCAAATAAGATAACTTTAAGAAATTGCAATGTATGTTGGTAACAAGTTTAGTTTCTACAAGATTAAGTTGACTTGCAACAAGTCATACTAAGTATATTTTATTTTACTTTATATTTACAATGGTAAAAGTACTGATCAGTATCAATATAATTATCATATTATCAGTAGTCCCCTGTAATATTTTATTTTGCTTTCAATTTGTAGTGGTAAAAGTATTTCTCAAAATCAATCTGATTAGCACTTTATCAATAGCCCCCCTCTCTCTTATCTTCATCCTTCATGTCTCCTTTTTCACATATTAATACTCCCATAATATATTAAATTAAGATTTTCATTTTGAGAAGTAAACATTACTTTACTACTATGATTTGTAGAAATAATGTTTAAACTCTTAATAACTAAAGTTGAAGAAAAGTGTCCCTGAAGTTCACAACTAAAGCACGCAGCAAGTTAAACAAAAGTGTCTGGAGGAGAAGATAGAGAAGAAAAAGGAAAAGAAACTTATGGTAGAAAAATACTTGTATCTTGTATTTCTTATCAGGTACTACTTGAGCTAATTTATTGTATCGTTATTTAAATTGTTTACAATGATGTGCCACTATATCTATTAATTTCTAAAATTGATATTAGATAGCTATTTATGTTATCATATTTATATGCAACTTACTAATATGATTATTCAGCAAGTGCATGCTAGAGGCGACATAGGCTGTGCTCAAATAGATAGTTGACTAGAGAATATAATTATTGTTATCCTAGTTAGAAGGGTAAAAAGACACATTGAATTTATTTGTGTTCTTTGAAGTATTTATCTATGTTGCTTTTAGATTAGTAAAGATTGAGTATTTTGTTGAAATATTGAGGTTCACTGTCCAGTACTCAGTTTTTTTCCGGTACTTTAATATTCACTTTGGTTGATAAAATTGCCTATTTACAAAAATATTGTAAAAAAAAGAGTAAAAAGTTGGCTGAAAGTTATAATTGACAAGTTGTTTGCTAGATTCTTCTTGCTTATTAAATCTATAAGTTTATCTTTGAAGTTCTTGTTACGAAAAATTTAATGCCAAACTTTGAGGTCATTATTAAGGTGAAAAGGTTTTATTTTATTTTTAGTTAAAACTTTTATTAACCCTTATTATGGAGAACAATAAGTGTATGTGTTTTTTTTTATTTTTATTGATTTAACTAAAAGATTAATGAGATGGTCATCATTGTTGTATAAATTATAAAAAGATTATTTCCAATTATTTTGTTTATTTTAACATTATTAATAACATGAATAATCTAGTGCGTGATTGGATGTCTGAGAGGTTGGATGGATGAGGGGGGTATAAACTCTTGCATGTTCTCAACCAAATCGCATGAGTAGTAACAACGTTAGATGTCCATGTAAAAATTGTCACGACATTAAATATATTGATGTTGAGACCGTTAGATATCACCTTCTTTATTCAAGATTTGTTGAGAACTATTATGTTTGGAAACATCAAGGGCAAAAAGAGTTGACCAGGGAGATTTCTTCTGCTAATGATTTAGATGGTGGTCCTCAATCTGAATCAGGATACGATAATCCATATGAACAAATGGTTTTGGATGGAGCTGGTCCCAACTTCGACTTTGATCGAGTTGGAAATCTTATAGCAATATTAACTCTGAGTCCTCCAATCATTATGAACCTTCAATGCAGGAGGAGCCAATTCTTTCAATTGAGGAGGAGCATAATCCACAACCTCAAAAATTTTATGCTTTGCTACAGGCTGCTGATGCAAAATTATATCCTTATTCTTCCCTTTCTCAACTTGTAGTTGTTTCTCGTATGTTGAATATTAAAATGGAGAATAATATGTCACAGTGAGGTTATAACCAAATGACACATTTATTGAAAGAGGCTTTACCTAAAGATAACATGCTGCTTGGTAGCTATTATCAGATAAAAAAAACTAGTGCATAGCTTTGATTTTTCGTTTGAAAAGATTGATTGTTGTGAAACAGGATGTATGTTGTATTGGGAAAATGATGAGCACCTTACATCTTATAAAGTTTGTGGTTGCCAGAGGTATAAGTGTCGTGTTGGCCCTCGTTAGAGGAAATTTGTCCTTTATAAAAGAATGTACTATTTTCCTTTGATTCCTAGATTGAAGAGATTATATGCATCCCATGCTACAGCCGCTGACGTGAGATGGCATCATGAGAGCATAAAAGAGGATAAGTAATGCGTTATCCATCAGACTCTGAGGCTTGGAAGCACTCCATACGATTTACCTCCAGGATTGTGTATGAAGAGTGCTTATATGTTCTTAACACTCATTGTTCCAGAGCCAAACAATCCAAAACATAAATTTTATGTTTATCTACAACCTTTAATAATGGAATTGACCTTGTTATGGGAGACATCTGTAGAAGCATTCGATATCTCAAAGAAGCAAAATTTTACACTAAGGGCAGCTTTGATATGGACGATCAATAATTTTCCTGCATATTCTATGTTATCGGTATGGAGTACTACATGTAAGTTGGCATGTACTTATTGTCTGGAGGAAACAAAATCTTTCCAGTTACAACATAGAAGGAAAACATCTTGGTTTGACTGTCATAGAATATTCCTTGATCAATATTTGCATGTTTTGAATCAAGCATTTGCAGCAGCAAACAACCATTTTGATCATTATATCCAAAGAACATTTCACACCTTCCTTCTTGATCATTTTCATAGTTGATTCATCCCTAGAATCCATAGTTTATATTAGATCAATTCAACTAATCTGTGGAACCTTATCTTTATAAGTTTTAGTTGGAGTTCCTCTATCATAAACCTCTTGATTCCTTCAATCCCAAAGAGATATTTCCACACCCAAAAACAGAATTACCGAAAGAATAAACCTCTGTACATATATTTAAAAAAAGAGTAACCCCACCATGAGCTGAAATAGACCATACATTATCTGATTTCTCAGTGATCTTTTTGTGGAATCACAATTTTCAGCAGTTAAATTTGAAAGAAGTTATATGTATGTCAACTGCTTGTAGTCTGTCTTTTCCTGGATATGCCACCTTATAAATCATGTTTTGATGAAGCTATCTTCAAAGTTAAACACTCTCATCTAGTTCTAACATATAAGTGTACTTACAAAACAAGTAATGATTTTTTTTTAAGAGTTCACTAATGACTTTCTTTTAAGGTGCTTAATTTCTATTTAATCAACACTTTAGTTTCTTTTGTTTCAAAGAATCTTCCAATCACTCTTTGATACAATATGTATTAATTTTACCTTCTATTAAAGAAAAGATATGAAGAAATAATACGAGAAAAAATAGAGTCTCAGACATATTATTATCAATGTGAAGCACATTATGAAGTCGTGGGAGGAGCAAAGAAGAAAAAAATATATGGTCTTGGATCTGAAGGAAAAAGTTACTATGGCAAATTTTTTTATCCCTTCTGGATCTAATGCTTCATCGTCAGTTTTTCAGCCAGCATCGATAACAAATATGTCTGAGTTTGTGATGCAACTAATTCCTGCACTTACTGATCACTTTCTTCCTGTAGTTCTTACTAATCACTTTCTTCCTGTAGTTCTTTAGCGGGTACATGAAGTAAATCCATCACTACTACCAATAATCCATCAGTTGTGACACCTGTAGTTTCTCGTGCTACTACTAATGTTGAGGAGGATGATCCTTTAGTTTCAGATGATGATCATTGCCCTTGACCCAACTTGCATTAATTTTTTATTTCGACTAATTTTGAAAGTACAAATTGTGTATCCATAATACTAGATGGATGTGGGTTCTTTTGATTTAAGAATTACTGATAGATATTGGTTATGGATGTTTTGGATATATATGTTATTGGGGATTTTCTATATATACATTTTGAATGTTCTATGATTATTATTTTAAATGAATGTTAGTTATTTCAAGGGTATTTAATAATTTGCATTTAATATGTTTAGTATGGTATGTTGAAAATAAATAAATAAAAATATTTACAAGAAATAGTTAGCGACGATTTAAATTGTAGTCATAGAAAAAATTTTGGCGACAAATTAGCGACAATCTAATTTGTAGTTATAGAGAAAATTTTGGTGACAGATTAGCGACAAAACATGTTGTCGCAAAGTTATTCAACAAACATATTGCGACAGAATAGCGACAAAATTTTTTGTCGTGAAGTCATTCAAAACGACGAAATGGAATTATTAAATAGGAACAACAATATAAAAATATCAACAAATAATTTATTGCTACAAAACTAGCAACGAATACAGATCATCTTTAAGACGTCGCTACCCAAGCAACGAAATTAATTATATTCATCGCTAAGAGGTTATCAATGAGCAAAATAGTAACAAATAATATTTTGTCGCTAATTCATCGCTAATCCAGTTTAGCGACAGATTTAGGTATATTAGCGACTAATTTAGTGTGTCGCTAAACAATGTTTTTTTTTGTAGTGGTCCCTCAAAGAGACCTCCACAGTTGTCTCAATCATGGTACCCTCTAGGTCTTCCAAATCATCATACACGGCCTCCTCTCTCACACCCAACTGCTCCTCATCAGTCACTGCCTTAGACTCGACATTTGCCTCATCATCCCTAGTATCATCTCCGGTCATAGTTTCCAGAGAAACCTTAGAACTTACTGGAATATCAATGCCTGGAATGTCAGGAATCTCAACCGTCCCAAATAACATCGACAGATCTGTGAACTTCAGCTAGTCCACATCCTTCCTCAGCCCAATAATAACGGCCTTCAAGGCCGTCACAATATCAGTCGCACCTTGTCTCTGCGCACACTCCTCCACCCTCACTGTAAGGGCATCCAATGCAAACTTGTGGCCCTCTTTTAGCTCTCTATGCTCCCATAGTTCAGCTAAGATCGGGGTAAAGGAAACAACAATCGCCCTCTTTATTAGCCTAGGCACAACGGTATCAACCCGGGAGGCACATAGATTTGCAGTATGAGCCAGATGGCCTATCTTATAAAGCATGGCTTGGGTGATAGGAGGTCGGGAGGCAGCAACAACATAAGTAGTGGGAGGGGGGCAACAGAAGAACTGGGAATATCAGAAGAAGAAGGGCCAGAGGTACCTGTAGGCTAAGTAGCATGAGGGCATATGATTGCCTCTATCGACAACACATCAACGTCAACTACCACGAACGTATCCACCGGTGCAGCCCTCCTCCTATGGACCTTATCTCTCAAGCACTCACCCTCAATGTGTTTGATATTAGTAGAAGAGGTGGGTGTGACTTCTACATTCATCTTCTCATCCCTCGGAACACGGGCCCACCGACACTGCTCGATGATCAACACAGGCAAATGCAGTGAGGTCTACCTCTACTTGGCCCTAATGGCCACCTCTTGCTCAATCAGCAACCGAAAGTTCAACCTCTGTCGCTCCATAAATGACCCTAGACAGGCTGCCTTCGGATGGCGAATGATGGACTCATTCTAGAAAGCCATACTAGTTCTGCTAATGAACCCGAACCAACATCTGGCAGGAATGTTCATGTCCTTCTTCTCGATCTAAGCACCTACCTCAATCCACCTCAGTGTGACATCGAAGAAGAGGGGTGCCAGCCAACACTTAAGATCCTCTACGGTGTTGTTCTTGTCCAAGTCAATGTAGTCATGCATGATGTCCAATGAACACCCAAGTACCTCATTTATATCTGAATATCTGCATTTCACTTTCGTCCCCCGAATAACCATGAAGTTAACTGGCTTAAACAGGCTGGCCTTCTTCTTTCATTTAGGAACCAACTCTCCATATGCCACATAAGATTCCCAAACCAAACTAGGACTGTAAGGGCCTACGGGTTTTGTAAACACCTCAAATTTGTGGAACTTTAGAGTGTTCCACACTTCAGAATATTTGTCCACCACACCATTGTTAGACAACCGCTTTTCTTCAAAGATGGTCCACGGATCCTCAGACCTTATTCTATTGAGTGACCAGGTAGGAGGACCCTACACTGGTGGAACCTATACCACTATCTGAGATGGGGATGCAGCAGGAGGTGAAGGAGTAGGCATCAGAGGCATCAGAATCCTAGATGGATCATTTAATGAGTTGGAGCATAGCTCCGCTCTCCTAGCGTGTACTAGCTGATCATATTCTGGCTCAGAGATGGAGGTAAGAGAACTATCCTCAAAACCACCTTCTTTGTTAGAGGGTAGCGGTATGTGGCATAAATCCACTCACTGTCGGAGCTCTCCTCTACTGGCGTGGGATGAACTAGTGAGTTTTAGAGCCTTTCGTAAGAGTTTTAGAGTGTCGTATGAGGATTAAAAAAATGATTCCCGTACCTAGAATGGGGGTTTTAGGGGTACAACATCCGAGTACGACTCCCCGAGGACCACTCAAGGGGTCCTTGAGGGGGACCCTAAAAACAGTCTCGAAAACTGTCAAATGTGTGACCTACGGATAGCGATCTACGACTAATAGATCAATCCACACTAATGAGTCCCTATGGCCCTATTGTGCTAGGTGTGGTAAGAGTAATGATGGTAGGTGTTTGGGCAGAAGAGAGGGTTGCTTTAGTTGTGGTGAGAGTGGCCACATTATGAAAGATTACCCTAAGGTTAAGGTTACAAGAACAAAAGGTAAGCAAGTTGCCTCTAGTAATAGGGATGTGGAGCCTCAAAATAAGAATAGGTTTGTGCTCTCGAATTTAGAGTAGATCAAGAGTGATCTCCTCATGTCCTTTCCGGTATGTGTTTCATGCTTTAGTAAATATCCAGATTTCTTGTCATTTGTTACTTAATATGTTGTATTTTGAAGTTGTTTTTAGTATGCATGATGTTTACAAAAGTTTGTGTAGGCTTACTCCCAAGTGGGGGATAGTGTGCCTATCTAGTAGGGTTATGGTGTGATTTATGTATTGCCATGACTTCTCTATATGCATGTTCATGAAAGTGCTTAGGTTTTGTTAGAAATGACTTATATGCATTTTTTTCTAATGATATAGTTCTTTGAGTAGATTGGCATATAGGCTTCATGGGTTGATTATGAACATGCCCTAGTTGTGGAGTTGAAAGGTTCATCCTTGAATAAATGCTTTATGAGATGAACTTTGTATTTAGGCTCCATGTGTATGTGTTGAGCATGATTTAGTTAGGAGATGTTAGTTCCTCCTTTATAAAGATTAGATATAGAATTTCATGCATTTTTGGGTTGGTAGATGTAGTCCCTACTCCCTTGTGTTGCATTGAATCAGTTTAGTTTTGAATTGAATTTTCTTGCTTTATTGTGTGCATTTAGATGTAGGGCATGCATAATGGGATGCTAAGTTAGATTTTAGACTTTTAGAAGTGTTTAAAGTGTCATTCGAGGACAAATGTTCCAAAGTGGGGGATATTGTAACACCCCGTAAATTATTTAGTTGAACTTCTGAGTTCTAGAGCCTTTCGTAAGAGTTTTGGAGTATCATATGAAGATTAAAATAAAAAAAATTACAACCACCCGAGGACCACTCAAGGGGTCTTTGAGGGGGACCCCAAAAACAGTACTCAAAACTATTAAATGTGTGACCTACAGATGGCCATCTATGGCCAGTAGATCAATCCACGCCCCGTAGGTCATGGGCGTAGGTCAAGGCCTGGTAAGGCCTGCCAAGGGAAGTCTCAGGTGCAAACCACGAGGGTGCAGCACGGGCAGTAGACCCATCCACGGTCCGTGGATGGGTGGGCGTAGATGCTGCCAGTTTTTAGAGTTTTAGTTTTAAGTTGGGGGTTTGGGAATTAAGTTAGTTATTAATTAGGGTATTAGGGAGGTCGGTTAGTTAGTTAATTTACCTCCTATTAAAGGATAATACGCCCCTAAACAAACTCATTAATTCAGTCATCTGAGAACTCCCAAATTACTCCAAATATTCCCTCTCTAGAAGTGAAGAGGAAGAAGAAAAACAAGAGAAGAGAAGAGGGCAGTGTTTCTCCATTGATTCAAGATTTCTTTAGGGATTTAATACAAGGTATGTAAAGTTTAATCATATATGAATTCTTCCACCCATAGAGCCCCCATAGTTTCCCCACTTGTGAAATCAAAAATCCAATTCTACCTAGGGTTGTGCTTGCATTGTGGGTAGGGTTTGGGTCTGATTCCAATCTAGTGGATATCACCCAATTATGATTGATTTAGCCTTTATTAATGATATTATAATGATTTCATGTGATTTCTATGATAAACCCTAATCTAAATTGGTAAATGTGATCTTTGTGGGTTTATGCCATTAGAGGAAAAGTTGAAGGCTCTAAGGTGATCTTCCTAAATCAATGTCTTGAATACTAGTTGATCATATGTAGGATCATCTAATCATTAATTGAACTAGAATTGATTGAATAGGAAGGATCTTGACTTGTAAAGTTAGAATTGAACCTTTATGAATCAATTATGACTAAAATCACTTAGTAGTAAAGAATGTGATTGAATAGCTTGTAATTTAGACATGGATCATGATAGAATGAAGTTAAGCATGAAAGTAGGGATTGTAGCCATCATTGTTAGGGTTTTGGGGTTAAAGTCCATTTGATGTGATCTTGTTGTGTATTCAGTTTATCTTATACACTTAGACATAAATATTCTAGGGGATTTAAGTTCTCTCACATACAAGGATTCTAGGTTGACTTAATTACCTAAAATGAATCAAATCATGTTAGTCTAGAATAGCTAGAAGTTGAGGCATATGTTTCTTTCATGTATTTCTTGGCTTAGTAGGATACGACCAAGGTTGATGGCTTGGGATGGAGAATCTATACTCTCCTAAGGGATAGCTTGACTTAGCATTGTAGAATGCATGTCATGGTAGCATTAGTTAGATGTAGTCATGGTAGCCTAGGATTGAGGATGTATACTCTCCTATGGGTAGTTTGAACTAGCATTGTTAGGATTCATTCATGGTAGCTTGACTTGATTTGGCCAAGACCATTTCATGGTAGCTTTAGGATTAAGGACTTATACTCCCCTAAGGGTAGCTTAGGATTGAGGATCCAGACTCTCCTAAGGGTAGCTTTACCTTGCATTGTAAGATGCATGGCAAGGGTAGCGTGAGTTAGGTTAGTCATGGTATCTTGAGATTGAAGATTCATACTATCCTAAAAATAACTTAGTGTTGGGAATCATACTCCCCTATGGATAGCTTTCATTTGTACTATGGTATACTTGTAAGGGTAGCATGACTTAGTTGGTTTAGGACTATTTCATTGTAGCTAGGATAGGACACTTGCACCTTTCCTAGAGTAGCTTGGACTTGCATGATAGTGTGTCTTCCAAGAAAGTTTGCTTAGCTTAACCTAGTTATGTTAGTAAGATAATAGTATGGTCTAGCCTATTAGGGGTTTTTTTCTTTGGTAGCCTTGAAGAGGTAAATGGAATAGAGGGATTTGTCCCCAACTAGTGATCATTCATGGTAGTCTAAAGAAGTACTTAGTGTGGGTAGTAGTATGGGATGCTATCCATACATGGCACAAGTATGACTTGAGGATAGTTGTGAAGGGTGATATTTGCGTAATCAAGCCATAACTTCTGATGCAAGTGTCTACAATCATACAATAGTTTAGTAACCCAACAAAAGGGTTGGGATCGTTCCCAAGAGAGTGATTTTGAGAATTAATAGAAAAATAAAATTTAATTGTAACTAGTCGTAGCTAAAGTCATTAACGATTAAAATCACTATGAATGAAAAAGGGGGACACAAGAGTGTCAATTAACAATGGGGTTTTGTTACTACTGAGTAAAAATAGCAAAATAAACAAGGGTTTCTAAGTAATGTGAGGGGATCCTTGGGATTTGACGGGAATATGGGTTAAGCTAGATTATTGGGTACATGCTTTCAATAAAAGATTCATAGAATAATTGCGACTAAGATAGACTTTAAGTGGGATAAGCTCTCTCTCTAGCACCTTACCCCGTTTCAAATGCGTTCCTCTTGGACACTCACTTGCCGGATGAAGACCAGCCTATGCCTTAACCCACTTACTCTCTCGAGTTGAGTGTGTGGTCATGGGACTAGGGTTCACTCTTTCGAGCTGAATTTCATTTTGACCCACTCACACTGGCCATCAATCTAGTGGTCTTAGTTTTACGACCTGTCTGTTGAGCAAGCCGAAAACACATAAATAAACTTGTATTTGCAACTACAAATTTATTAAATTCATCCACAACCACTAAACGAATTCACATTTAAACTACGAACAGACTATCAGCAAGCAAGACCCAACAATTATCTTAACCCATATTCTATAAATCACACCCCAGGAATTGGGGATTTTAGCCACACATGTATAAGAGATAGAAATTTATACCAAATTGATCTTGCATTGACCTGGTTATGAAGATTTAAATCTTGATAGAGGGCAAAATTGAAGAATCGAAGAGACCCAAATCCAAATCTTGAAGATGAAAACCTTTGGAACTTCAAGTCTTCAAAACCCTCTCAAACTTAGAGCTAAAAATCAAAAAGTACTATTCTATATTATAATTATAATAATTGTTCGACTCTTAAAACTACAACTCTAACAAGTATTTACGTTTTTCACAGATTTATATTGAAGCGAATCATTCGGCGTCGTTAGTCGGAATCGCCGATCAACTCTGCGATTCACCCTTTGGTGTAGTTCATCACCGTCTTGCACCAAACTTCAGCATCGTCATTCTCTAGGTCATTGAACGACATGGTACTGCTTCATGGAACTTTTCAGTGATGCACCGATTGCCTCCTTTTTTCGCCCACTTGATCCTTTCCTTCAGGGCTCAGCACACCGGAACAAAAGGCAAAGTAAGACCCTTCGGTGACTCACCTAGTGGACTCGGCGATCCTTAGGCCTTCATTTATTCGTTCTTTTTAGCCTTTTCGTTACTTTTTACGGCGTAGTGTCCATGCTTTCCTTCAAACTTCAAATACCTGAAACTTAAGGGTTTTCATAAGATATTGAGATAAAATAAGCATTTGAGGACACAATTTCTATTAAAATATAGCCCTAAATGAGACCAATTTGTGGACTCACCAACGGGTTCCCTTCTGTAGTATGAGTTAGCTTGGGTTGTTGCCATAGTTGCCTTCCAAGATATGATTTACTAAGGTGGTAGTTCCCTTGTCTGTATGAAGTAAGCTAATAGTAAGACCAAAAGGAGGGTGAATATGACTAAGATGACTTCAAGGCTACGCTTAGTGTGAAGGGTAGTATGGGATGCCTTTCATGCATTGCACAAGTGTGTCTTAAGGTTACTTATAAGTATGGTGACCTTATGGTAGAAAAACTTATGACTTAACCATGCATATAGACTATGATTAACAGGACCAAAAAGGGGATACTTGGCTTGGGTAGTAATATGGGATGGAATTCTTGCTTGCACTTGTATGCTTTTGGTTTACTTGAGAATGGTACTAATATGGTATAGATGACCATTATGCTTATATGATTATGACATACCTCCGATGCTCATTAACTATGTCTCATGTTGACTTATGTTTATATGGATCTTATGTCGGAGACCATGCTATGATTATGATGATTATGTTATGAATATGTTATTGTCTCTTATGCTTATGTCTTATGTTGACTAACCATTTTGAGATACTCTTATGATGTTGTGCTAGTTTTCGTACTTGGTACATTTTGTACTAACGCATATTGCCTACATTATAATCAAATGTAGGGTTGAGGAGATTGAGTTGCTTTGAAGTCTAGGTTTCCAAGGATGAAGAAGAGTTGATGAATTGGTGAGTCCTCATAGCTTCAAGGACAAACCCTTATTCCCTTTATGTCATTTCTTTATGTATTTAGACTTTGTATGGGTTTCGTCCCAAAAACTTTTATCCATGAGTTTAAATAGATGATTTGAGAAAAAGGCTTTAGTAAGACTTCCGCTTGTTTTATGAATTGTGACATTGATTGTAAATGTTTTAAATTGTTCCGCATTTTCATTTCTATTGCCTATGTTATGATGCTAAGGGCCTATATGACACCCCTTCGGGGTCGATTATGCCATGTTACGTCTATCGGGTACCCCTGGGTCATGGAAATAGCAGGTGCAGAAAGACTCATCGAACCGGTCTGCTAGTCACAGAACACCTTTGGCGACCAAGATGGGCTCGCCGAAAGTTCCAGAGTAAAAATAATCCAAAATAATCACAAGTTGGCGATGCCCAGGGCTATTCGAGGGATCGCTGACACCATTCAACGAATTATAAGTAGCTCACCGAAAGTTATAGAACATATCAAGCGAGAAGGGCCGCAAAAGGGCGATCAGAATGGACCATTGGCGAGTAACCGATTGAACTCGCCGAGCTTAGCTATATTGCCAAAGGTTACAGAACTCAAGCCCATAGTTTAGGGACGTTATGAGAACCACTTGGCGAGCTCGACCCAACTTGCCTAATAGCCCAACATGCCAGATTTGTGCCTAGTACTTCAAAATCAAACCCACAACCCACGAAAACAAAATTAACCTATTGTTCTATGTAACTTAACTAAACCCATAACACCCATGCCCTCGGGGTACTCAGACTTCCCCCGATTTGGACAAAATTGGCCAATTGACGTCTTTTGCCCTTAAGAATGCCGTCTAACGCTCTATCATTGGGCAAAATTCAACAATTAGGACAATTCGGGGTTACTCAGACTTCCCCCGATTTGGACAAAATTGGCCAATTGACGTCTTTTGCCCTTAAGAATGCCGTCTAACGCTCTATCATTGGGCAAAATTCAACAATTAGGACAATTCGGGGTTACTCAGACTTCACCCCGCTAGACACACAACAATTTCAACACAACCTAACAATTATAACAATCAACAACATGGGAATTTACTATTTATGACCAATTAATTATGATTCTAACTAAATACGAGCAATTAAACCACCACACGCTAAACAAAACAACAATAAGCACAGATTATAACCACAAAAACTATCCTGCATTCGAGTACAACCAATTTTATAGCGAGGTCCAGAAAACAAACAGTAGATGCTAAATTTTTTGTAAAGCTAGGCTAGAAATGAAATCCAAAAGTCCACCCCGAGGAAATGATCCAAAGTAAACGTAAGAACAACAGTACGAGAACAAAAGTATACGAGATTTTGAGAGTACGAAAGATGAAAAGTATGAAAGTGAAGAGATTTTTAATTAAAAATGATTTGTCCTTTAATAACTCTTTAGTGCGCGCGCCTATCGCCGAACACGAATTATGTCGCCGACCCACTCGGCGATGCATCGAATAGGACTTTAGCCCGCCAAGTTTTATAGAACCCATTTTAAACTAGGTAGTCCCAATATCTATCCAAGTTGGGCTCTCCGACCTATTTGGCGAGTCACCGACCGGACTTTCGGCTTGCCTAGTTGCCATTTACCCAAAATTTCAAATTTTCAACCTGCACATTCAACAGATGTTATTCAAACAACTGTAATAAAAGAATTAAAGCTTGGGTTGCCTCACAAGAATCTCCGTATTATAACATCCCGAAAACTAGTAGGCTAAAATAGAGCTTGGCGTATGGGTTAGAGTCGTAGATATAACTCCATGTAATTAAAATGAAGGGTTTAGGATAAGAATGTCAAGGTAAGAACCCCCAAGGGCCAACCACGGGACCTTGAGGAGGGCCCTAGAAAAGTTACCAAAACAATGACCTTTGGATGGACCCACGCCCCGTAGATGGTGCATCTATGAGTGGCCAATAGGTTGCAGTCACCAACCCATGCCCCACCAGTACGGGCCGTGGGTCAGTCCACTTCCCGTAGGTGGGTGGTCGTGGATGGTGGTCAGGAGGCAGTTTTAAGAAGAAATATTAGAGGGACTTTGGGGTTTTCCTATTTTAAGTGGGATAAAGTGTGATCATTTTAGCCTTAATTAAAACATCTATATAAAGACATAAGACCCTTAATTATTCATTCAAAATCTATGTTTCTAATTCCCCAAAAAAAACCCAATTCTCTAAAAAATTCTCTCTCTACAAAGAAGAAGATGGAGAACAGGGTCAAGATAGGTCAAGTCTACATTGTGTCAAGATTTCTAGGCTTTGTAATCAAGGTATGATGGCTTATTTATTCATGGATCTATTTCATCCATGAATCCCTATGTTTCCCCGAATTGTGAAGATGAATCCCTAATTCTAGTTAGGGTTCTTTCCTATATTGTGGGTATTGTTGTGTTGATCCAAATTGAGTGGATAGTGGTTGTTTATTATATTTTACGATGTAATTGTATGATTTTCGTATGGTTATACATGTGTTCTTTATTAACCTATGATTTTAGGGTGAAGTTGATATTGTTTGGTTTTATGCCATGAAAGAGGAAATTGAGGTCTTAGATGTGACCCTCTAAGATTGATGAATTTCCTTATAAATTACATGAGAATAGAGTACCTATCTATGAATTGCTTAAAATTAAATGTTGTCGACATTAATTGATTAGATTAGGGCTTATACGATGGATCATGCTGAAGTAATGTTGAGATTGAGTTTATATGATCATATATGGCTAGAATTCCTTAAGAATGAAGCATGTCGTTAGATTGTCTTAAGAATTAGGCATATATGATGATCATGTGAAGTATTGATTGAGAGTAAGGCTTGTAGTATGAATGTGATTTCTACCACTTTAAGGCGAAAAGCTAATATAAATTAACTAGGAATGTTAAGGCTTTGAAAGGAAAGCTATTGTGTATATTGATTTTTATTTTGTATGATTGTGGAAGGATTTTACCCACATGACCTATATTATGATCATATGAGATTATGCATGTAGTGATTTGATCACTTGAACTATAATTATATACATGTATAATGTAGTCATTCTAGATATGTTGATTTGATATGAGCTTTGACCTTGAAAGGGAAAGATATGATATCATACATGTTTTATGAAGATTATGTACATGTTTTAAGAACACTTTCATAGTAATTTGAATATGCTCATGATCTAGTTATTGTGTGTTGTCGAAAGGTTATTCTCATATACACACATAAGTAGGAATGTGATATGATGTGAAAGGTTTTCCCATTATATGATGATTATATGGTTGGAAGGCCATTCTAACCTACTGATTCTATGAGCTATAGTATGAATTATGATTGATTGAATTTCAAGACATTCCTTCCATAAGCATGAGTTAAGTCAAGACTTAATAAGTACTCCGTCGAAATAATGCGTAGCACCGAGTGTATATTGTTATGAAATGTGAGCCTCACGTTAGTAGAGGCTGTGTTCCTAGAAGTAATACCTAGAGATGTAAGCCCTCATGTTAGTAAAGGCCGGCTTTGTAGAATCAATCTTTTGGGATAGATGCCCTCACGATAATTGAGGCCGGGATTCTAAAGGAAGTCTTCTGAGATGAAAGCCCTCACGATAGTAGGGTCCGGGTTTCTAGTAGCAATCTCGTTGTCCCATAAACTGTGTTCCGATAGTTATTAGATCCACCTAAGCTAAGATTATTATTCTACCTTAGGGAGGTAGAACAGCCCCATTTCAGTGAGGGGTAGATAACGGATTCCATGTGAAGCTCACATGGTCTATGTCGGTTAAGGTTTATCACCACTATGATAGTATGAACAAGAATATGAATTATGAACTATAGTTACTCAAGAAGCTCTACTTAGTATTAGAGGGATTATGGGATCTTATTCATGTATTGCACAAGTATGTTTTGAGGGAAGTTATGATATTTTATTCATATGCTATGGTGATATAGGTAGAGAATTTGCTTGTGACTTATGCTTATGTTGTGTGCTTAGTTTTGATAGTAGCTTGAAAGAACCTTCCAATGTATGTGTGACTAAAGGTGATAGATTCCCTTGTGTATGAGAAATAAGCTAAGGATGAGGTCAAGATGGTAAGTATGATTATGGTGGCCAAAGGGGATAATTAGTTTGGATGTTATTATGGGGTCTTATCTATGCATTGCACAACTGTACTTGAAGGTCACTTATGAAGTGGTTCTCTTATGGTATGAAGGCCTAAGTAATGGCTATGTATATGGAATATAGTATGAATGGGATCTCTAGGGTTTTAAGGGTAAAAGATATTATGAGTGAACTAGAAATGTTAAGGGGATTTGAGAGTAAAGCTATTATGTATGTTGATTTGTATTCGGTGTGATTTTGGAAGGACTTTACCACAATGACCTATATTATGATCATATGAGATCATGCATGTAGTGATTTCATCACTTGAACTATAATTATATACATGTATAATGTAGTCATTCTAGATATGTTGATTTAATATGAACTTTGATCTTGAAAGGGCAAGATATGATATCATACATGTTTTATGAAGATTATGTACATATTTTAAGAACACTTTCATAGTAATGTGAATACGCTCATGATCTAGTTATTGTGTGTTGTCGAAAGGTTATTCTCACATACACACATAAGTAGGAATGAGATATGATGTGAAAGGTTTTCCCATTATATGATGATTGTATGGTTGAAAGGCCATTCTAACCTATTGATTCTATGAGCTATAGTATGAATTATGTTTGATTAAATTTCAAGACATTCCTTCCATAAGCATGAGTTAAGTCATGACTTAATAAGTACTCCGTCAAAATAATGCTTAGCACCGAGTGGATATTGTTATGAGATGTGAGCCTAACGTTAGTAGAGGCCGTGTTCCTAGAAGTAATACCTAGAGATGTAAGCCCTCATGTTAGTAAAGGCCGGCTTTCTAGAAGCAATCTTTTAGGATGAATGCCCTCACGATAATAGAGGCCGGGATTCTAAAGGAAGTCTTCTGAGATGGAAGCCCTCACGATAGTAGAGGCCGGGTTTCTAGTAGCAATCTCGTTGTCCCATAAACAATGTTCCGTCTTAGATTACATAGATATTAGATCCACCTGCGCTAAGATTATTATTCTACCTTAGGCAGGTAGAACAACCCCTTTTCAGTGAGGGGTAAATAGCAGATTCCATGTTAAGCTCACATGGTCTATGTCGGTTAAGGTTTATCACCACTATGATAGTATGAACAAGAATATGAATTATGAACTATAGTTACTCAAGAAGCTCTACTTAGTATTGGTGGGATTATGGGATCTTATTCATGTACTGCACAAGTATGTTTTGAGGGTAGTTATGATATGTTATTCATATGCTATGGTGATATAGGTAGTGAATATGCTTGTGACTTATGCATATGATATGTGCTTAGTTTTGATAGTAGCTTGAAAGGACCTTCCAATGCATGTGTGACTAAAGGGGATAGATTCCCTTGTGTATGACAAATAAGCAAAGGATGAGGCCAAGATGGTAAGTATGATTATGGTGGCCATAGGGCATAATTAGTATGGATGTTATTATGGGGTCTTATCTATGCATTGCACAGCTGTACTTGAGGGTTATTTATGACGTGGTTCTCCTATGGTCTGAAGGCCTAGGTATTGACTATGTATATGGAATATAGTATGAATGGGATCTCTAGGGTTTTAAGGGTAGAAGATATTATGAGTGAACTAGAAATGTCAAGGGGATTTGAGAGTAAAGCTATTATGTATGTTGATTTGTATTCGGTATTATTATGGAAGGACTTTACCTCCATGACCTATATTATGATCATATGAGATTATGCATGTAGTGATTTGATCAATTGAACTATAATTATATACATGTATAATGTAGTCATTCTAGATATGTTGATTTGATATGAGCTTTGACCTTGAAAGGGCAAGATATGATATCATACATGTTTTATGAAGATTATGTACATGTTTTGAGAACACTTTCATGGTAATGTTAATATGCTCATGATCTAGTTATTGTGTGTTGTCGAAAGGTTATTCTCACATACACACATAAGTAGGAATGTGATATGATGTGAAAGGTTTTCCCATTATATGATGATTGTATGGTTGAAAGGCCATTCTAACCTATTGATTCTATGAGCTATAGTATGAATTATGTTTGATTGAATTTCAAGACATTCCTTCTATAAGCATGAGTTAAGTCGAGACTTAATAAGTACTCCGTTGAAATAATGCTTAGCAACCAGTGGATATTGTTATGAGATGTGAGCCTCACGTTAGTAGAGGCCGTGTTCCTAGAAGTAATACCAAGAGATGTAAGCCCTCATGTTAGTAAGGCTGGCTTTCTAGAAGCAATCTTTTAAGATGAATGCCCTCACGATAATAGAGGCCGGGATTCTAAAGGAAGTCTTCTGAGATGGAAGCCCTCACGATAGTAGAGGCCGGGTTTCTAGTAGCAATCTCGTTGTCCCATAAACTATGTTCCGTCTTAGATTACATAGTTATTAGATCCATCTAAGCTAAGATTATTATTCTACCTTAGGCAGGTAGAACAATCCCTTTTCAGTGAGGGGTAAATAGCGGATTCCATGTTAAGCTCACATGGTCTATGTCGGTTAAGGTTTATCACCACTATGATAGTATGAACAAGAATATGAATTATGAACTATAGTTACTCAAGAAGCTCTACTTAGTATTGGTGGGATTATGGGATCTTATTCATGTACTGCACAAGTATGTTTTGAGGGTAGTTATGATATGTTTTTCATATGCTATGGTGATATAGGAAGTGAATTTGCTTGTGACTTATGCTTATGTTGTGTGCTTAGTTTTGATAGTAGCTTGAAAGGACCTTCCAATGCATGTGTGACTAAAGGTGATAGATTCCCTTGTGTATGAGAAATAAGCTAAGGATGAGGTCAAGATGGTAAGTACGATTATGGTGGCCAAAAGGGATAATTAGTATGGTTGTTATTATGGGGTCTTATCTATGCATTGCACAGCTGTACTTGAGGGTTATTTATGATGTGGTTATCCTATGGTATGAAGGCCTAGGTATTGACTATGTATATGGAATATAGTATAAATGGGATCTCTAGGGTTTTAAGGGTAGAAGATATTA
>NW_006239162.1:439365-526516 GCF_000226075.1 Solanum tuberosum
CCCTTGTGTATGAGAAATAAGCTAAGGATGAGGTCAAAATGGTAGGTATGATTATGGTGGCCAAAGGGGATAATTAGTATGGATGTTATTATGGATCTTATCTATGCATTGCCTAGCTGTAATTGAAGGTTACTTTTGAAGTGGTTGTCTTATGGTATGAAGGCTGAAGTTTAGACTATGGATATGGAATATGCCTTATTATGACTATTGCTACATTATGTCTATGTTGGATATTGTGCTTATGATTATATTTTTATCTCTCATGCTTATAGCCTACCTTTTATGATGACGTCTCTTATAGTTTATGTATTATGAAACATCTCTTCGGATTGTGGTAGATGTCTTACGTTGATAAATTCCTTTTATATGCTTATTTGGATGATTTGTGCTAGCCATCATATTTAGTACATTTCGTACTAACACATACTCTTGCGTACATTCTTATCAAATATAGGGTCCGACGATCTTGAGTTTCATTCTCCTAGCTACGTTTCTAGTAGACTAAAGAGTGGAAGACTTGGTCAGTCCTCATAGTATCGAGGATATGATGACCTTTCCTTCATGTATTTCTTTATGTTTTAGACTTTTGTATAGGTTGTGTCCCAAAGCTTTATTCAGGTGTATTAGATGGTTTGAGACAAAGTGTATTAGACTTCCGCTTGCTTTTATAAAATACTTCGGTTGTGTGGAAAAGTTTTCAAATTTCCGCATCATTTTTATTGCTTTATGTTATGATATGCTAAGGGGCTTGTATGAGACCCCTTCGGGGTTGAGTACGCCTTGTTACATCTAGGGTGTACCCATGGGTTGTGACACTTATTTAACGTCGTGGCACTACATGGATACACCTTTGAAGGTTCATTTTTTGGGTTGGCCAACGTATTACATGGTAGACCCCATTTTTGGCTCGGGTTGAAATGACATGAGATTTGAACCATTTGCGTTACCAATTTGTTCACGGAAACTGAGTGAGAGGTGACCATTTTATTGGGTGTGGAAACATCTTATTTAATTTATTTGGAAACTGTCACGACCCATGGGTACCCTTAATATGTAACAAGGCTTACAAGACCCCGAGAGGCCCCATAGAAGAAGCCCTATAGCATATCATAACATAAAGTAATATAAATGAGCGGAAATTTTACACTCGATCAATAAAATCAAAGTCTTTATAAAACTAAGCGGAAATCTTACAACATTGTCTCAAACCATCTAAACATAAAGAATATGAGTCATGGAACGCAGCCCATACAATAGTCCAAAACATAAAGAAAAGACATAAACAAAAGCAGTGATCACATCCTTGAACACAATGAGGACTCACCAAATCTTCACTCCTTGATCACCAAATAAGCTAGCCAGGAGTGTAAGAATCTATCTCGTCGGACCCTACATTTGATAAGAATACAGGCAAAGTGTGTGTTAGTACAATCAAGTACTAAATAGGATATCTAGCATAAACAACATAATATCATGGTTAGTCAATAGAAAACCATAAGCACATTAATGCATATAAATCAACATCATAATAAGAAAGGAATACTTCACAAGTAACCTTACTCAACTTTAGTTAAAACATGGGTCATCCGCCTCTAATCAAGATTACCACATTGAAGTCCTATCTAGAAAAAATCCAAGATATTCATTCTTCATAAAACAATTCACATAGTTATACATACTTTGAAGTCATGGGGATTCGCCTCTTCGCCTAACTTACAAAGGCTAATGGGTATTTTCCTCTTGCCTTACTTATAGATTGTCGGTACTCGCCTCCACAACCTCATCATATGATGTGGGTACTCGCATCCACACCATTTCATAAGGAGCATGTGTATTTGCTTCCATGTCCATTCATCATATTAGAAAGTGGGGAATCACCTCTTGTTCAATTCTAAGGAGTATGGGAATCACCTCCTATCCTTTCATATGGAGGTCAAGGGTAATCCACTCTAGCCTCATCATTTACATAAACTTTTAGTTTAGATTCATTTTAGGTAAGCAAACCTCTCAAACCTAGAATCATTCACGTGAGTAATATTTTAACATTGGTAATTGGTAAACTTAGGTGGGAAGTATCTCTTCCTCAATAATAACATCAATTACCAACAATTCACATCATAAGCTTTACCCTCAAATCCCTAGGTTTCATGATCATCATATAAGCTTCAATCTCAAGCTATTATAATCATGATTCATCATATAAACTTCAAATCTAACATATCTCATCAATCCTAGATTGAATACATCTAAACCCACATTATAGCCTTTCAGAGCAACATGACACATTTACATAATTTCATCTTTCTAGACATCGGTTAGGCACTTGTACATGATATTTCATACTAAAAACATGAATTAATAATAATACCATCATAAAAAATCATTATCCACTTAATTGGATTAACATCCATCATTACCCACAACATTGGTAGATCCCTAACTCAAATTAGGGATTTTTTCTTCATAATTGAGGAAAACAAGGGAACTCCGAGGATGGAAGATATCCAAGGATGAAAAAGCTATCATACATTGATTACAAAGCCCTCACAGGCCTGAAAGTTGGAGACTTGAACTTGACGTTGCTTCAAACTCTATCTTCTTCTTCAAGTTCTACAAAGAGAAATATTTGAGAGGGAGCTATTGGGTTTTCTTCTAGATTCTTGAGAGAATGACATAGTTTTGGGGGAAATTTGGGAATAAAATGCTTATATACTTTTCTAGGTTAAGAGAAAAATTACGTAATATTGCATTAAAAAAACTATGAAAAGATGTCAAAGACCGCAACTAAAAACTGCAGCTTTTCATGCTGATGCTCTCCAAAAGCACTTGGCGACTTTCGAAAGGGACCCTTGGCTCAACTCAATTTACAGTAGCTCACCCAAAAGAGGCAGTTCACTAGGCGATGGGGAGGAGTTGTTTGCGATGCACCAACTAGATTTGTGAGCCCCGACATGGCTCACCCAAATTTACCGTACCTTGGGCTTCCTAGACTGTACACTAGGCGATGGGATTGCTACTTGGTGGATCGCCAAGTAGCTTTGGCGACCACACTGCCCTCGCCAAGTTGTCTTGGGTAGAATCAATGATTTCCTAGGCATCATAGGCTCTTGCCCTCTTCCATGGCATGTTACCCCAAACACACTTAGTCCTTCCTTAGCCTACTAAGTTTCCGGGTGTTACATTATCTTCCCCTTGGGGACATTCATCCTCGAATGAGACTCTAAACACGTTTTTAATTGAAAAGACTCTAAACTAGCAGCCCATCATGCATGCAACACATCCAAATGCACACAACTAAGGAGAAAATATCAACTCCAAGCCAACTCTATTCAATGCACCTTAAGGAAGTAGGGACTACATCTAACGACCAAATATGCATGAAATTTTCAGATTCCTCATATTCAAGGAGGAACTACCTTCTCTAATCTAAATCATGATCAACACAATCTCATTGAGTTCATATGCAGTTCAATCTCAAAAAGCATATCTGAAACATGTTCAATAACTCATCTCATGATGTCTATTGGCAACTCATCCTTAACGCACTAAAACATGAGGAAAATCATTCACATAAGTCATTTCTTCTAAGACCCAAGTTACTTCGTGAAAATGCTCATAAAGAAATCTTGGAAAGACATAAAACACACATGACTTCTCAGCATAAAACAAAGCAAGAGGAAATTCATTATCTCAAGCTAGAATAGGAGTACAAGGGAAAATATAAGGATAGGGGAACTTCATATCGTCCTCGGCCTCCAAAGTAGCACCCTCAACTAAGTGGTTTCTCCACCAAACCTTCAAAGAAGCAAGTTCATTGTTCCTTAATTTCTAAACTTGCCTGTCCAAAATCTGAACCAGAATTTCTTCAGATGAAAAACTTTTATCAAATCCAAATACTTCAAGGGGAACTATGGATGTCGGATCTACAACACACTTCGTAATCATAGAGACATGGAAAATGGGATGTACGGTTGCCAACTCATTTGGAAAGCATAACTCATACGCAACCTTACTACACGTCTCAAGATTTAATATGGGCCTATAAATCGGGGACTAAGTTTCTCTTTTTTCCCAAACCTCATCACAGCCTTCATGGCGAGACTTTTAAATAGACCCATTAATTAACCTCAAATTCAAGGTCTGTTCTTCTTACATCGGCGTAGGACTTTTGTCAGCTTTGGGCGGTACTCAACCTGACTCTTATGAGCTAGACTTTTTCCACAGCCTCATGAACAAGCTCAGGTCTGATCAAAGCAACTTCACCCACTTCAAACCACCCTTAGGAGATCTACACCTCTTTCCATAAAGAGCTTGAAAGGGGGCCATACCAATACTAGAACAGTAGCCATTATTATAAGCAAACTCTATCAATGGCAAGTGATAATCCCAACTTCCCTTGAAATCGATGATACTTTCTCTCAATATATCCTCTAATATTTTGATCATTCGCTCTGTTTGCCCATCGGTTTGTGGGTAAAAAGCAGTACTAAGCTTCACATTTGTGTCAACATCTCTTTGGAAAGATTTCCAAAACTGAGAAGTAAATTGAGTACCCTAATTGGAGATAACGGACAATGGCACACCATGCAATCTTACCATTTCCCTCAAATACAATATAGCATAGTCTTCCGGTGCATAAGAATCCTTGACGTGAATGAAATTAGCTGATTTCTTCATTCGGTCTACTATAACCCAAATCGAATCATATAGGTGCCGAGTATGTGGTAACCCTACTATAAAGTCCATATTTACATCCTCCCACTTCTAAGTGGGAATACTAATATCCTGGGAAAAAACCTCCCAGTTTTTGGTTCTCAACCTTTACTTGTTGGCAATTTGGACACTTAGCCTGAAGCCACGCAATATCCTTCTTCATCCCATTCCACCAATAGACCTCCCATAAATCACAGTACATCTTGGTTGCTCTTTGGTGAATGGCAGACCGCGAAACATGGGCTTCTGCCATAATTTGTTCCCTTAGCTCATTAACATTTGGAACACATAATCGACCTTGGTATCTAAGTACCCAATCTCCCCCTTGCGAGAAAGCCTCAACGAACTTTTTGAGTACCGCCTCTTTCAATTCTACAAAAATTGGATTTAGACATTGCTTAGCTTTAACATCACTCACAAGAGATAATTCGGAACCATTTTGAACCATGACACCCCCCTTGGTAGAGTCTACTAGTCGAACACTCAAACGGGCCAATCTATGTACATCTCGTACCAATTCCTTCTTATCATCATCAATGTAAGCAACATTACACATAGACAACCTACTAAGAGTATCCTCTACTATATTAGCTTGTCGGGGTGATAAAGAACATTGATGTAATAATCTTTCAATAATTCAAGCCACTTTCTTTGGCGAAAATTCAAGTCTTTTTGACTAAACACATATTGCAAGCTCTTATGATCGGTAGACATATCAACATGAACTCCATACAAATAGTGTCTCCGAGTCTTTAGAGCAAATACGACCACTGCTAACTCAAGGTCATGAGTAGGATAATTTTTCTAAACTACTTTAAGTTGCCTTGAGGTAAAGACAATAACATTTCCATTTCGCATTAGAACACATCCTAGCCCAATTCTTGAGGCATCACAATAAACCACAAAACCATCAGTCCCTTCTGGTAAGGTCAATAGTGTGGCAGAAGTAAGTCTATGTTTCAACTCTTGGAAACTTTTCTAACACGTTTCTGACCATATGAACTTAGCCTTCTTTTGAGGCAAAGCTTTCAAATGAGAAGCAATTGAAGAGAAACAATCAACAAACCTTATATAATAACTGGCCAAACCCAAAAAGTTTCTAATATCAGAAGGTGATAGAGGTCTAGGCGAACTCTTGACCACATCCGTGTTGTTAGGATATACCTCAATACCCTTGTTGGACAAAATATGACCAAGGAAAGCTACAGACCTTAACCAAAATTCACATTTGCTAAACATTGCAAAGAAGTTATTGGTCCTTAAGGATTTGCAATACCATCCTCAAATGATCAATATGCTCATTCTCACTTCTTGAGTCGTTCAAAATATCATCGATAAACACGATCACAAACATGCCTAAACACTCTATTCATCAAATCCATAAACGCCACTAGAGCATTTGTCAAGCCAAATGACATTACTAAAACTCATAAGAAACTTGTCCACAAGCTTGATGTTCAAATAGTGGTCTTTTTTTCCTAGTAGCTAGTTTTGAGTTCCCCTAGTTCAGCGACCATATCGGGTTCAGATAACCATTTTTGGAGTATTATCATCTTTCACCCTCAATTGGTGATAACCCGATCAGAGATCAATCTTAGAGAAATAACTTGCACCTTTAAGTTGGTTAAAAAAATCAATCTATCATTGGAACAAGATACTTGTTCTTAATGGTCACCTTGTTCAATTGTCGATAATCGATACAGATTCGGAGTGAACCATCCTTTTTCTTAACAAACAACAATGGCGAACCCTATGGAGAGATACTCGATCAGATCAAACCTTTATCCAATAGATCCTTCAATTGTTCTTTCAACTCCTTAATTTCAATCGGAGACATTTTATAAGGAGGAATAAAGATAGGTTGTGTATCAGGGAGAAGATCAATTCCAAAGTCTATTTTCCTTTCGGGAGGAATACCGGGCAAATCATCGGGAAATACTTCTCGAAACTCTTTATCAATGTGGAATGACTGAAGACTAGGGACTTCGGAATCCATATCCCTTACCGTAACTATATGATAGATGAAACCTTTGGAAATCATCTTTCTAGGTTCTAGACAAGAAACCACTCGACTCTTACGCATAGAATTTTCTCCCTTCCACTCTAGGATAAGCTCATTTGGAAACTTGAATCTGACTACCCAAGTTCTACAATCTATAGAAGCATAACACAAATGCAACTAATCAAACCCAAGTATGACATCAAAGTCTGGCATATCAAGTTCAACCAAATCAACAATAGTAACTCTATGCGACAAGGAAATGATACATCTTCTATATACCCTTTCAGCTAATACATAATCACCTATAAGGGTAGAAACAGAAAAAGGTTCTAACAAAAATTCGGGGAGCACATCAAACCTCATACCCACAAATGGCATTACAAAATACTGAGTAGCATCGGGATCAAGCAAAACATAGACATAAATTTGAAAAACTTTAAACATACCGGTAACCACATCGGGTGAAATCTCTTGATCACCTCTACTTTTAAGAGCATATAATCAGTTTTGCTTAGGAGCACCTGCACCCGAACCACTTGGACCGGATGAGGGTTTGGGTTGAGCCCTACAACGATTATTTCTCTTAGTTTTAGAAACCAAAGGACAATTCCTTAACTTGTGATCCGTCTTACCACACCCAAAGCAAGCATTAGAGCCCGCTAGACACTTGCGTCATGGTTTCTCCTACACATAGCATAAGTAGGCATGATGTACTTACTAACATCTCCTTGGGGTTTAGGGTTAGACACCCTTTCATTATTAGGCCTTGGAGGAGAACTTGAAGACCCTTGCCCAGAGAATCTTTGCTGAAACTTTGAATGACTCGTCTACCGGAACTAGAATGTGAGAAGTAACCATCATTCGTTCTTTCCCTCTTTGCTTCCCTAGATCTTTCCTTGAGTTTTTCTTCCTCAATTTGTTGGGCATGCACCATAAGGAAAAAATGTCCATATCATGAACAAGCATTGCAGTGCGGCATGCTTTAACAACCAAGTTGGACACTTCCGACACAAACTTACTCAGCTGGATCCTACGATCCGCCACAATAGAAGGAGCATATTTAGATAGTTGGGTGAACCTCAAAACGTACTCCCTGATACTCATGTTCCCTTCCATAATCTTTATAAATTCAAGTACCTTGGCCTCTCTCATCTCAAGAGGGAAGAACCTATCAAGAAAAGCACTTGAACCTTTCCCATTCTATGGGACCCGCTTCCTCCAGCCTTGCTTCTTTCCATTGATTGAACCAAATTTGAGCAGCCCCTTTGAATTGATAAGCACCCAATTCCACCTTTTCTACGGTAGTTACTCCCATAATAACAAGTATATGATAGACCTCATGAATGAATTCTTGAGGATCTTCCTCAACTTTGGAGCCTTAAAATTCCGGAGGGTTAATCCTTGTAAAGTCCCTTACTTTATCCGCCGCAGTACCCACATTTGGGTTCACGGGGTGTACCACCACTCTTTTGGCTTGGGCTGTCAGGGCTTGAGCCAACACCTGGAATGCCGACCTAAACTCCGCATTCGTCACATTATCGGCCAATGGATCAATCAGAGCTTCTTTCTCCAAATTGTCTCCCTCTATAAATCTAGAATTTTCCCTCCTGGTAATCATATACTGAAAACCATCGGGTAAGGGTTAGGAGAAAGATTTTATACAGTTAAACTCCATGACACAACTTAGGGAAATAAAGAAGTAAAGTTTCCTAAACATCTAGTACTTTCTCATTCATAAATATGGTGCGCTTCACACTTATGAACAAGACTCTAGTCGACGTGGTTTGAGACATACTAGAACCATTGTAAACGTTATAATTTGATTACCAAGTTTATCACGACCTTAGGGTACCTCCTAAATGTAACAAGGAGTATAAAACCCCGAGAGGTCTCATACAAGCATGTCATGACATAAAGTAATAGAAATGAGCCAAAATTTAAAACTTGATCAATACTATCAAAGTCGTTATAAAATGAACAAAAGTTTAACAACATTGTCTCAAACAATCTAAACATGAAGAATATGAGTCTTGGGACGCATCCCATACAATAGTCCAAAACATAAAGAAAAGACATATACACATGCGGTGATCATATCCTCGAACACAATGAGTACTCACCAAATCTTCACTCCTTGATAAACAAAGAAGCTAGCCACAAGAGTGAGAATCTATGTCGCCGGACCCTACATTTGATAAGAATGTAGCCAAAGTATGCGTTAGTACAATCAAGTACTAAATATGATAGCTAGCATAAAATACATAACATCATAGTTAGTCAATACAAAACCATAATCATATCAATGCATATAAATAAAAATTATAATAAGAAAGGAATACTTCACAAGAAACTTTACTCATCCTTAGTCAAGACTTGGGTCATCCGCCTCTAGTCAAGCTTACCACATGGAAGGCCTATCTAGCAACAATCCAAGCTATTCATTCTTTAAAACACAATTCACATAGTTATACTTACTTTTGAATAAATGGGGATTCGCCTCTTTCCCTAACTTACAAAGGGTAGTAGGTAATCTCCTCTTGCCGTACTTACTTATATATTGCGGGTACTCGCCTCCACAACCTCATCATATGATACAGGTACTCGCCTCCACATAATTTCAAAAGGAGCATGGGAACTTGCTTCCATGTCCATTTATCATAGTAGGAATGTGGGGACTCACCTCCTGTTCAATTTTAAGGAGTATGGGAATCACCTCATATCCTTTTATATGGAGGTCAAGGGTAACTGCCTCTATCTTCATCATTTACGTAAGCTTTTAATCTAGATTCATTTTAGGTAAGAAATCCTTTCTAACCTAGAATCATTCATGTTAGTAAGCCTTTCACATTTATACATTCGTAATTAGGAAATTTAGGTGGGACGTATCTCTTCCTCAACAATAACATCAATTACAAATAATTCACATCATAAACTTTACTCTCAAAGCCCTAGGTTTCATGATCGTCATCTAAGCTTCAATATCAAGCAATTCTAATCATAATTAAACATATATACCTCAAATCTAACATATCTCATCAATCCTAGATTTAATACATCTAAACTGGAATTGTAGCCTTTCATAGCAACAAGACTCATTTGCATGGGCTAGGCATGGGTAGATGAAATTTCATCTTTCTAGACATGGGTTAGGCATGGGTATATGAAATTTCATCCTAAAAACATTATTTACTAATAATTCCATCATCAACTGTAACGACCCATGAAACAAATAAGTGAAACTAGAGCCTAACTAGTGTGTCTTGCAGTTTTTCATGAGGTTTGAGGTGTTTTGATGTTGTCCTGAGTTATGGTTGAGGGGTTTACGGGTTAAACGTCAAGGTACGACTCCCCAAGGACCACCCTAGGTGTCCTTGAGGAGGACCCTTAGCCTAACCTTCAAGACCCGTTGAAACTAGAAAGTTGTCAAACATGGAGTGACCTACGGAAGGGGTCCACGCCTCATATGTCCATCCATGCCCCGTGGATGGCCTCCATAGGTCATGGTACTCCAAACCGAGCCCCAGCCACAAACTATGAGGTGACAGCACGAGGCGTCAACCAATCCACCGTTCGTGGATGGGGATCTATCGACTGCACCTAGTTTGCTTTCAAGTACTCGGCCTAGATAAGGTTTAATTTGTAATTAGCTAATTAATTATTTTAAGTGGAGGGATGGTTATTTTAAGTTAATTAAGGTATTTTAAGAGTATGAAAAGTATTAAACCCTATTTTATACTTCATTATTTCAAAATCCCAAATAAAAACCTCCCCTCCCCTCCAAAAGTTCTCTCTCTAGAAACTTCCATTGGAGGTGAAGACTTTAAGCTTCCAAGGTAAGAATCTTCAAGTTTTTCAAGGAATTTTCGTGGGATTCTTCTTAAAAGGGTATGGTGGTCTTTGTCCTTAACTTAGTTTCTTTCAAGGAGCGAATCTCAGAAGTAATTTTAAATTTTCAAAGTTTCTCCAAAACCCTATACTACAATCTATGCATGGGTTCGATTCTAAATGATTTCTAAAGGATTTATTGCATTGAATTATGAATTAATTGTGGATTTAAAGATGAATTAAGATGATTTCTTCCTAGAACCCATGTTTTCCCCCAATTTCCTAAATTATGATTTGTGATTGGGAGTTGATTGATTATGCAAGAATGTCGAATTGTTGATTCTTATATTGAATTAAGTGATTGAATCATGTCAATTTCATTATCTATTGTAGTATATTGGATTTATGGATTGATTTTGATTCTTAGCCTTGAAAGGCAAGTTATGACCAAATTACATATGAAAGTAGAATTGTGCTTGATCTATTGATCCTCTTGAAAGGTGGAGGTGCTTACTTACTATGTATATTGTGGTATTGAATTGATGGATATCTTCCTTGTACCTCTATACATATGAAGGATATATGTGTGAGCATGATGTAAAGTATGTGTGTGTGATTTCAATGAATGTATAATGATCATGTTTAGAATGTAAATGTGTTATGATTTAATGTTATTTATTAATTAACACCTATGAATGATGAGGCTATATATGAAGGGTTATTCTCACATACACACACTCATGAATTAAGTTTCTATGATAATGTTAATGAGGATGGGCTAATTGAAAGGCTATTCTCAATTGTACTCTAATGAATGATAATGACTTGTTGTGAAAGGACTTTCTCACAATAAGGGGATCCTTAGGTGAAAGGCTATTCTTATCTTTGAATCTATGAGCTTTCCAATGAATGAATGTTGGGATGGGATGGATGTTCATCCGGGAGTTGAGGAAGAGTATCAAGTAATAATCCCTATATCTCATTTGAGTGAATGTTAGGCCTGAGATAGATGTTTATTCGGGAGTTGAGGTGGGGTATATAGTACCAATCTCTTATCCTATAATGAACTAATGTATTGAATGTAATGTACTCTGTCGGGAATAATGCTAAGCAACGAGTGGATATGAATTGAGATGGATGCTCATCCGAGAGTTCATGCAGGGTATCTAGTAACAATATCTTGAGATGGATGCTCATCCGTGAGTTGAGGCGGGGTATCTAGTAGAAATATCCGTATCCCATAACTATGTGCCCACATAGGTCTAGCTAGTGGATCCACTTAAGGCTAAACAAATGATGGTCCTACTTTAGGCAAGTAGGAATCCCTTATCCGGTGACGGTGACACCGAGATTCCATGAATTGGTCACATGGTCTATGTCGGTTAAGGCTTACCCCACAAACAATGTTAATGAACTATGGCTTCTTAAGAATGAACTACTTAGTGTGGGTGGTGGTATGGGACACTATCTATGCATTGCCCAAGTAGGCTTTGAGAGAGGTTTTGGTGTGTTCCTTTATAATATTAAGTGTAATGGATGTGCTCTTATGATGATGTTAATGAAGAATGTTGATGTAATGTCTAAATGAATGAAGGCGCTCTTAATGAAATGTAGCTAATGAAGAATGTTGACTCTCATATGCATAAATGTAAAGATGCATGCATACTTGGATTGTATTATGAGTTACTTCCTTATCATGACTTAATGATTATGAATGTGCCTTGTCCATGGTGGATTTAAGGAATACTTAGTGTTAGTAGTAGTATGGGATGCTACTTGCACATTGCACAAGTATGACTTAGAGTTGTCTTAGGTGATGGTCCTTATGTGTTGGTATGGCTTATGTAATGTTTATGTCTCTTATGCATGTGAATGGTGTAAAGATGGACAGTTTGAATGGTAAGTTAACTTTGGTGACCTTAAGGTGGTACTTTGGTGTGGATAGTGGTATGGGACGCTATTCATACATTGCACAAAGTATATCTTTAGGGTTACTTGAGGTGAAGGCTTAATGTGTAGGTAATGGGTTATATGTGATTATGTTCTAATGTTGTTTAAATGACTTGTATGTTGGTTGTGGTTGAATATTATGCCTCTTATTCTTTTGTTCATGACGTTTTATGAAAATGGAATACATCATGATTTTTTTAAAAAAGGTCCATTTTAAGCATGTTTTTGCATGACTATCATACTTAGTACTTAATTGTTCTAACCCCATTCTTCTTATATGTTTTAATACAAGTGTAGGTTCCAACAAGTTATTGCATTCTCTCTTGTGATCTTGGATTAGACTTCTTCCAAGACATCTTTTGGTATGTCCTCATTTATTGAGTACAAGGACTTTTAATATTTCTAGTTCATTTATGTTATAAGACTATTGTTAAGATTTCGATGGTAAGGGGCCGTGTCCTTATTTTGTTTCAAGATTGTGTCTAAGATGGCCATATGAGATATAGACTTCCGCTTGCGTTTAAATGTTTTTGAATGTTAGATTGTATGGTTTTATAAAGAATATTTTTTTAAATTCCGCACTATTTCTAAGTATCTTATGATACGAATACTATGAGGCTTGTATAAGACCACATCAGGGTCGAGTACATCGTGTCGCTTCCGGGGTGTAGTATCGGGGCGTGATATAAACAATTATTAACCACTCAATTGGATCAACATTTATCATTACCCACAACATTGAAAGATCCCTAACTCAAATTGGGGATTTATTCTTCATAATTGGGGAAAACTAGGGAAATCCATGGATGGAACATATCCAAGGAAGAAAAAGCTAACATACCTTTATTACAAAGCCATTACAAGCCTGAAAGTTGGAGACTTGAACTTGACCTAGCTTCAAACTCTATCTTCTTCTTCAAGTTCCAGAGAGAGAAATATTTGAGGGGGAACTCTTGGATTTTCTTTTTGATTGTTGAGAGAATGACTTACTATTGGGGAAAATTTGGGAATAAAATGCTTATATACTTTTCTAGGTTTAGAGCAGAACGATGTAGTATTGCATTAAGAAAACTATGAAAAGATGTTACAGACCCCAACTAAAAACTGCAGCTTTTCACGCTGCAACTCGCCAAGGGCAATTGGCGACTCGAAAGGGACCCTTGGCTCGCCTATATTTATAATATCTCAATCAAAAGAGACAATCCACTAGGAGATAGGCTAGAGTTCTTGGCGATGCGCCAACTGGATCGACGAGCCCCGACTTGGCTCTCCTAATTTTCCAGTACCTTAGGCTTCATAGACTATCCATTAGGAGATGTGATTGCTACTTGGGAGATCGCCAAGAAACTTTGGCGACCACACTCCCCTCGCTAAGTTTGCCTGGAGAGAATCAATGATTTCCTAGGCATCGTAAGTTCTTGCCCTCTTCCATTGCATGTTACCCCCCACACACTTAGCCCTTGCTTAGCCTACTATGTTTTGGGGTGTTACATTATTTCCCCCTTGGGGACATTCGTCCTCAAATGAGTCTGTAAGACCATTTTTAAACGAAAAGAGTCAAGATTAGAAGCCCATAATGCATGCAACACATCCAAATGCACATTACTAAGAAGGAAATATCAACTCCGAGCCAACTCTATTTTGTGCACCTTAAGGAAGTAGGGACTATATCTAACGACCCAATATGCATGAAATTCTTAGATTTCTCATATTCAAGGAAGAACTACCTTTTCCAATCTAAATCATGCTCAACACAATCTCATGGAGCTCATGTGTAGTTCAATCTCAAAAAGCATATCTGAAACATTTTCAACAACTCATCTCATGAAGTATATAGGCAACTCATCCTCAATGAATTAAAACATGAGGAAAATTGTTCACATAAGTCATTTCTTCTAAGAATCAAGCCACTTCATGAATATGCACATAAAGAAATCATGGAAACATATAAAACACACATGACTGCTCAACATAAAACAAATCAAGAGGAAATTTATTACCTCAAGATAGAATAAGAGTAAAAGGGAAAAGATGAGGATAGCGGGACTTCATATCGGCCTCGGCCTCCCAAGTTTCACTCTCAACTAAGTTGTTTCTCCAAACAACCTTCGCAGAAGAAATTTCCTTGTTCCTTAATTTCTTAACTTGTCGATCCAAAATGTCAAACGGAACTTCTTCATATGAAAGACTTTTATCAACTCCCAATCTGTCAAGGGGAACTATGCATGTCGGATCTACAACACTCTTCTTAAGCATAGATACATGGAAAATGTGATGTACGGTTACCAACTCATTTGGCAGGCCTAACTAATACGCAACCTTACCTACACGTCTCAAGGTTTGATATGGTCCTATAAATCTAAGACTAAATATTCCTTTCTTCCGAAACAACATCATACCCTTCATGGGCGAGCTTTTAAAATAGATCCAATAATAAACCTCAAACTCAAGGTCTTTTCTTTTAATATTGGCATAGGACTTTTATCGGCTTTGGGCGGTTCTCAACCTCACTCTAATGAGCCGGACTTTTTCCATAACCTCATGAACTAGCTCGGGTCAGATTAAAGCATCTTCACCCTCTTCAAACCACCCTATAGGAGATCTACAACTCCTACCGTAAATTGCTTCAAAGGGGGTCATACCAATACTAGAATTGTAGCCATTATTATAAGCGAATTCTATCAAGAGCAAGTGATCATCCCAACTTCCCTTGAAATCGATGACACATTCTCTCAACATATCTTCTAAAGTTTGGATTATTTTCCCTGCTTGCCCATCGGTTTGTGGGTGAAAAGAAATAGTAAGCTTCACTTTTGTGCCAAGACTCTTTTGGAAAGATTTCAAAAATTGAGAAGTAAGTTAAGTACCCCGATAAGAGATAATGGACAATGGCACACCATGATGGGAATGAAATGAGCCAACTTCATCATTCGGTCTACTCTAACCCAAATCAAATCATATTGGCGTCGAGTACATCACACCCCTACTATAAAGTCCATATTTACATCCTCCCACTTCCATGTGGGAATACTGATATCCTGGGAAAGACCTCCCATTTTTTTGTGCTCAACGTTTACTTGTTGGAAATTTGGACACTTAGCCACAAACCGCGCAATATCCTTATTCATCCCCTTCCACTAATAGACCTCTCTTTAATCACTCTACATCTGGTGGCTCCCGGGTGAATGGAATACCACGAACCATGGCCTTCTGCCAAAATTTGTTCCGTTAGATCGCCGATATTTGGCACACTTAATCGACCTTGGTATCTAACTACCCCATCACCTCCTTTGAAGAAACCCTCATCCAACTTCTTGAGTACCGCCTCTTTCAATTCTACAGAAATCAGATGTAGACATTGCTTAGATTTCACATCACTCACAAGGGATGTTTCGTAACTATATGAACCATGACACCACCCTTGGTAGAGTCTACTAGTCAAACACCTAAACAGGCCAATCTATGTACATCTCGTACTCTTATCATCATTAATGTGAGCAACACTACCCATAGAAAACCTACTAAGAGCATCCACTATTTCATCATCACCAGCCTGAGCAGGGTCCACCTTATCATCAGAATCAAATTCCGCATCGAAGCTAGTGCACAGTCTTTCCTCATCAGTGGGGATGACATCATCCAGTGGCTCATGAAACTCTAGACCAATGCCAAGCAAGGCCTTAACATGGGCGTTTAGTGGATATCGCCACACTACGTCTCCCAATTAGGCGTAAGTGGAAGACCAACAACCATTCTGGTGGCGCAACATCTCTAGGACATACATCCTGGCTATGATGAGCT
The DNA here is from genome assembly GCF_000226075.1 of Solanum tuberosum. Taxonomy (NCBI): domain Eukaryota; kingdom Viridiplantae; phylum Streptophyta; class Magnoliopsida; order Solanales; family Solanaceae; genus Solanum; species Solanum tuberosum. The sequence continues at coordinate 455,657 of NW_006239162.1, forward strand.
CATAAGACTCACGCCTCCATAAGCATATGACCGTAGGGATGAGATTGGTGATATCTCTTCCTGCGATGCTTGGTCCATTGCCACATGGACTAACGACCGTAAAGTGTGTGCCGAATTGACTGGTAGGGTGGGCATATGTTCAGCCTTGTAAGCAACAGTGGATCGGTGTCCTGTGATGTACTGACTATGTCATTTATCACCACCGGAGTGGGAGTCACGTCCACTCCTCGAACTTGTATAAAATGGGATCTTGATTCTGTCGCCCAGTTGGCGTAGAACACCCGCATTATATGCAAGTTACACTTATTCGGCTTCGCAAAGATGAAATACATGTGAAGCTCTTGGATACGCCGCAAGCTTCTTGGAAATTCCCGTGCCATGTTGTCCCTATCGATGGGGACATCCGAGAAATAACGAGCCTTGGTTTGCTTCTTCCACCATAATTTTCCTTCTTTAACCATGGCTCGCACCCCGAACCGCCTGGTTTGCCCCTGGATATAACAGGTGCAGTAGGTACATTTCCCCCACTCCGCACATGTTTCCTCTTGCTAGAGGTTGCCACTTCCTTTCCGGGTCTTTGGGTTCCAGATATGATCACCTGCAGTAAAAATGGCAATTCAGCTCAAGCAACTTACACGTCAGTGAAAGACATGGAAGGTGTGCAAATACCACCCCACACTTATTTCAATGCATTCGCTAGCCTGGGTACTCAGACTTCCCACAGGCGAATAAACATACACCAACAACGAAATAAACTACTACCCATTGAAAAGTCGCATGCAACTATTGGTGCTACTCAAAACTTCACAACAAACAGCTCATGCAACCATTTCCTACCCAAGAATTACACAATCACAAGAAACAAGGACTTTCTACTCAGAATTAGGAATCCCACACAAGTTACTTGAAATAACCTATTTCATCCAACCCTAATTGCTCCCAACTCATATGCCCACAACAAAAGGTACATTCTACTCAAGAATTTGAATGACCGCTAACATCTTGAATAAACAATCTCATGCAACCATCACCACCAAATATTTTCACACTAACAAATTCACATATTCATATTTGTAACATGACTCAAATAATAACAAGTAGAGGGAATTTCTATTCAAAAAGTTGAACTACCCAATAAAATTCATGCAACAAACACGCCCAATCTCAAATCTGCCACCCTCACATGTTCAAATAACCAAATTGACTTGAAATCCATACACAAGTAACAATAGGGGATCTCTACTCAAGAATTTGAAACACCCACTCTAAACCAATACCCAGCACTTCACCCTAAAAACAAAATCGTCCACCTAACAACCCATTACACAAAAGATACCATACTAGCCCCCACCGTAAACAACAACCCATGAGCATGAAGACAATTGAGGAAACTACGTACCTATGGTGTTTAATTAGAGCGAAAAATGAGAGATGAGGGTGAAACTTCTTCCTCGTTACAGATTGTGTCGCAAAAATTTTCTAGTGTAGAAGGGAGGGGAAAAAATAGTTGCTATGGGGAGATTAATAGGGGATTTGGGACGCATTTTGGGTTAAAAGGGTGATTGGTCTATTAATTATAACAGAAAATGGGTCAAATTTGTTATTTTAATAAATATCAATTTCCACTTACCTGCTCTGGGACGCGAGGGCGTCACAGAGTCCTCTGCCTTGCCAGAATAATTAAATCCCCCATTGAGGCAAAATTATACAGCCCGTCCACGATGCGGCTTCTTTACGGAGCTCACCTTTTTTAATGTAAAAATCAGTCCTCGTCGAATTCAAATTTTTAGACCTCCTCCGCGACGCGGAACGGTCACTTACCTTTCTACCTCGCTGTAGAAAATTAACTCCAGAAGAGGTGATATTAAATCCAATCTCCGCGACGCGCTATGGTTCTCAAAACCTGTTTCCTGCACATTGTTAACACAACACCCATTCATATTTTTGTGCTTTTTGTTGTTATATCTTTTTTTTAGTAATTCGTACGAAATAACAAAAACAAAAACAAGAACAAAGAAATCCTAACTATTACAAGGGGTCACGGCCTCCTGTGCAGTGCCTGATTTAACATCGCGGCACGACCCTGCTCCTGAGTTTCACAACCGAAGGCTATGCCCTAGACGTGACACGGCATACTCGACCTCGAAGGGGTCTCATACAAGCCTTATATCATTCTTGAACATAAGGACATAGGAAAATAGAGAAGAATAAAACTTTCCTTTACAATCGAAGACATTTTTCATTAAAAAGCAAGCTGAAGACTTTCTAGACTTTGTCTCAAACCATCTAATACTTTGAATACAACATTAGGACTTAGCCCATACAAAAGCTTTAACATAAACTAAAAGACATAAAGGGAACATAGTGGATTTTGTCCTCAAAACTATGATAACTCACTAAGTCTTCATCTCCAAGCTCCTTCGAAACCTATTCCTCAAGCATAAAACACCAATATCTCCAAACCCTACACTTTGGTAAATATGGAGGAATATGGGTTATCACAATTAATTACTAAGTATCGAAGCCATGCAAAATCATGCTTAAAACAGACATTTATTTAAAAGACATGCTTTTATGCCATATTGGTAAAACTTCATGAACATAAGTGTAAGAGGCATAATATTAAAACATAACCAACATACAAGTCATTTAACCACATTAGAACATAATCAACATGTAACCCTTTACATTCACATTTAGCCTTCACCTCATGTAACCCTCAAGCTATACTTTGTGCAATGTATTGATAGCGTCCCATACCACCATCCACACTAAAGTACCACCTTAAGGTCACCAAAAGTGAACTTACCATTCAACCTTTCCATCTTCACACAATGCTCATACATAAAGACCATCATCTAAGGCAACCCTAAGTCATACTTGGGCAGTGTATAAGTAGCATCCCATACTACTAGTCACACTAAGTACTACTTTGAAGTCACCATAGACAAGGCACATTCATACTCAATAAATCAAGACAAGGAAGTAACTCATAATATAATCCAAGTATAGCATGCATCATTACATTTCAACGTATAAGAGTCAACATTCTTCATTAGCTTCATTTAGAGTATCTTCATTCATTAGACATTAGATCATCATTATCATTAACTTTATCATAAGAGGACATTCATACATTAGCCATTAAGACTTAGAGAGCTCATTATGACTATCTCAAAGCCTATTCGTGCAATGAATAGATGGCATCCTATACTACTACCCACACTTCATAGAACTCATCAAGAAACCATAATGCACATCCCACATGAAGGGAATACGCATTAACCGACATAGATCATGAGAGCTAAATCATGGAATCTGGTGTCATGTAAGCCTACACCGAAGGAAGGTGTTCTACTTGCCTAGGGTAGAACTAGTAAACATCCTATGTAGGCACATAGTTATAGGATAAGAAAGTTGTTCATTGGATTCTAACCTAACATTGGGAGAGCCAACATCTTAGCCATAACAACTCGGTGCTTATCCTCTATTCCCATAGAGTAGTTTATTCACATTACATTGTTGAACTTGAGAGGGCCACCAACATTAGGCTTACCGACCCAAGGTACATTACATATGAAAGGTCCACCAACATTAGGTCTACCGATTAAAGGTACATTAAAGATAGCTCATTGACTTTTTAAGAAGGGCCACCTTAATTAGGTCTACCGATACAAGGTTCATCATTTCACACATGAAAGGGCCACCAACATTAGGTCTACCACTTCAAGGTTTTAACATTTCATTAGTTCCTAGACTTCTCATAAAAGGCAACCAACATTAGGTCTACCGATCCAAGGTTTACCCTAGAATACTTCATCATTCATTCATTCATTAAAGGCTACCAACATTAGTTCTACCAATTCAAGACATTAAGACATTAAGTCAAGGTACATTCACTACACAAGAGAGGATGCCTAATCCTACCAACTTAAGATTCAACAATACTTTCATTCATTCAAGAAGAGGGTGCCTAAGCCTTCCAACTCAAGATACTTCATTCATGATCACATTCATCAATATAAGAAAAGGATGCCTTAGCCTACCAATTCAAGATACATTAATCCACATTACTTTCATTTATACAAGAATAGGATGCATTAGCCTACCAATCCAAGTAATAACATCACATTATAGAACCCTTCACATTCTATCATCATCATTCATGAGTGTTACTTGAGAATATGCTTTCCGTCAATAACACACTTACATTCTAAACATGATCATTATACATTCATTGAAATCAGACACATATACTTTACATTATGATCATATATAGATCCTTATTATGTAGAGGTAAAAGGAAGATATCCATCAATTCAATACCACAATATACGTAGTGAATAATAGTAAATAAACACGTCAACCTTTCAAATGGATCAATAGATCGAGCACAATTCTACTTCAAAATGTAATTTGCTCACACCTTGCCCTTCAAGGGTCATGGATCACATTCACCCACGCACCATAGATCAATAAAATTTGGCAAGAGAAATAACATAATTTCAACATTTTATATCCATATACAGATAAAAAATTCACATACTTCATAATCAATCAAATCCCAATTTCAAATCATAACATAGTAATTTGGGGAAAAACATAGGTTCTAGGAATAAATCATCTTAATTCATATTTAAATCCACAATTCATTCACAGTTCAATGCAATAATGCCTTTAGAGATTTTTTTGAATCGAACCCATGCATAGATTGAAATCTAGGGTTTTGGGGAAACTTTGAAGATTTGGAATCACTTTTGAAGTTGGTTCCTTGAAATATAATCGGTCAAGGATGAAGACCACCATACCTTTTTAAGAAGAATCCCACGAAAATCCCTTGAAAAACTTGAAGTTTTGACCTAGGAAGATTGAAATCTTCACCTCCAATGGAGGTTTCTAGAGAGAGAACTTTTGGAGGGCAGGGGAGGTTTTGATTTGGGGTTTTGAAATAATAAGGTCTAAATGTGTTTTAATACTTTAAAAACCTTTAAAATAATATAAATGACTAATTAAAACCGTCCCCCAACTAAACAAGACTTAGGGTGAATTTACCAATTCACCCTCCACTAGGCCGAGATAATTACAACAACACAGGTGCAAACCACACCTTAGACTCACGGACCGTGAATCCACTCATTGACCGTCATGTTAGTCCGTGGTCTGGGGCTACAGCTTGCCAACAGGGGGCTTGACCTACGGAGCAAGACCACGAGTCGTTGTTTTGTCTACGGGGTATGGCCCTCTTCCGTGGTTCACCAAAACATGGGCAGCTTGTTAGTTTGAAGAGGTCTTGGGGGTTAGGCTTAGGGTCCTCCTCAAGGACCGCTAGGGTGGTCCTTGGGGAGTCGTACCTTGATGGTTGACCCCTAATCCCCTTAACCAAAGATCGGAACAACATTAAACACCCTCAAACCTCATGACAACTCAAAGACACACAAGTTAGGCTCTAGTTTCACTTATTCATTTTACGGGTCGTTACATTATCCCCCGCTTAGGAACATTCGTCCTCGAATGACACTTTAAACACGTTAAGAGGTTAACAACTCAAGACTAGCAGCCCATCATGCATGCAACATAATAAACAATGCACAAAACTAGGAGGAAACATCAACTCTACATTAATAATCTCAAACATAATCCATGTAATTCAAGAAAGTAGGAACTACATCTACGAACTCATTATGCATCATAACTTCAACATTTCTCGTTTTCATTAGAGGAGTCTCCTTCTACAACTCAAATCATGCTCATCATAACATCATTAAGCAATTCATGCAATTCCTCTCATAGACACATTTAAGCATGCTCAACATTAATCCTCATGAATCATATAGACAACTCATACTAAATGCACATTAACATGAGGAACATAAGTCATGAAACTCATTTTCTCATTGAAACAAGAATTCATCAAGAACATGCATAACATAAGGCGACTATGGAAACACAATATCACACATGACTCCAAAACATGAAACAAGCCAAAAAGGAACTTTTTGTCTTAGGCTTGAATAGGCATATATAGGAAGGGATTGGAATATCAGAACTCTCAACAACCTTACTATTCAACATACTATCCCCCACTTAGGAGTAAACCCAACTAAGAAACCTTAACAAGACATTCACAACTTATAAGAAACCATCAACATACCGGTGCTTCTAAACTAGGAAAGTCCTCATTAAGCAACTCTTGCTCACAAACAACCTTCCCAACACCACTCAAGGTCTCATGTGAGTCTACCACACCAGGTATGAACTCCTCAAACTCAGAATAACTCTTTAAGGGAGAACATCAAGCAAGTCTAACTCATGACATCAAGGATACTCAATGACCTTATTATCTAAGCACATTATGCCTCTGATACCATGTTTGTCACGACCCAAGGCTACCGCCTAGACGTGAGACGACATACTCGGCCCCGAAGGGGTCTAATACAAGCCTCAAAACTCATCATGACTAAGCCGGGTTCTACCAACAACACACATAACCATAAGGCAACCCATTCATACTAAAGTAACACCACAAGCTATCATCCCAATCTATCAAGTCACATAGCCATAATTGGCATCACAACCAACCTTCTCTCTTACACCTTCTAGAAAACTCCTTTCAAGTGGTCATACCCTAAAGACCATCGGATAAGGAATAAGAGAGAGACATTATAGAGTTAAACTCAATGGCATGAGTTGAAGAATGAAGAAGTAAGACTTTCTTAACACCTAATAGCCTCATGTTCATAATGTGGCGCGCTTCACATTATGAACAAGACTCTACTGGATGTGGTTTGAGACATCCTAAGAATATTCCAAAATCGTTTGCTCTGATACCATATTTGTCATGACCCAAGGGTAACCCCTAGATGTGACACGGCGTACTAGACCCCTTCGGGGTCTTATATAGGCCTCATAGCATTCTTGAACATAAGAACATAGGAAAATAAAGAAGAATTAAAACTTTCCTTTACAATCGAAGACATTTTTCATCAAAAAGCAAGTGGAAAACTTTCTAGACTTCGTCTCAAACCATCTAATACTTTGAATACAATATTGGGACTTAGCCCATATGAAACCTTTAACATAAACTAAAAGACATAAAGGGAACATAATTGATTTTGTCCTCGAAACTATGAGGACTCACCAAGTCTTCATCTCCAAGCTCCTTAGAAACCTATTCCACAAGCATAGAACACCAATATCTCCAAACCCTACACTTTGGTAAAAATGGAGAAATATGGGTTAGCACAATTAAGTACTAAGTATCGAAGCCATGCAAAAGCATGCTTAAAACGGCCACATATTTGAAAATCATGCTTTTATGCCATTTTGGTAAAACTTCATCAACATAAGTATAAGAGGCATAATATTCAAACATAACCAATAAACAAGTCATTTAACCGCATTAGAACATATTTAACATGTAGCCCTTTACCTTTACATTTAGCCTTCACCTCATGTAACCCTCAAGCTATACTTTGTGCAATGTATGGATAGTGTCCCATACCACCATCCACACTAAAGTACCACCTTAAGGTCACAAAAAGTGAACTTACCATTCGACCTTTCCATCTTTACACAATGCTCATACGTAAGAGACACAAACATTACCTAAGTCATATCATTACAAAAGGACCATCATCTAAGGCAACCCTAAGTCATACTTGTGAAATGTATGAGTAGTATCCTATACTACTACTCACACTAAGTACTCCTTTGAAGCCACATATAGACAAGGCACATTCATACTCAATACATCAAGACAAAGAAGTAACTCATAATAAAATCCAAGTTTAGCATGCATCATTACATGTAAGCATATAAGAGTCAACATTCTTCATTAACTTCAATTAGAGCATTTTCATTCATTAGAAATTAGATCATCATTCTCATTAACTTTAGCATAAGAGGACATTCATACATTAGCAATTAAAACTTAGAGAACTCACTATGACTCTCTCAATGCCTACTCATGCAATGCATAGATGACATCCCACACTACCACCCACACTTCATAGAACTCATCAAGAAACCATAATGCACATCTCACATGATGGGAATATGCATTAACTGACATAGACCATGATAGCTAAATCATGGAATCCGGTGTCATGTAACCCTACACCGAAGAAGGTGCTCTACTTGCCTAGGGTAGAACTAGTAAACATCCTATGTAGGCACATAGTTATGGGATAAGAAAGATGTTCATTGGACTCTAACCTAACATTGAGAGAGTTAGCATCTTAGCCATACGCACTCGGTGGTTAGCCTTCATTCCCATAGAGTAGTTCATTCACATTACATTTTCGTACATGAGAGGGCCACCAACATTAGGCCTACCGACCTAAGGCACATTACACATGAAACGGCCACCAACATTAGGTCTAGCGATTCAAGGTACATTAAGGTTAGCTCATCGACTTTCCAAGAAGGGCCAATAGCATTAGGTCTACCGATACAAGGTTCATCATTTAACACATGAAATGGCTACCAACATTAGGTCTACTGCTTCAAGGTTTTAACATTTCATTAGTTCCTACACTCCTCGTGAAAGGGCACCAACATTAGGTCTACCGATCCAAGGTTTAGCCTAGAATACTTCATCATTCATTCATTCATGAAAGGCCACTAACATTAGGTCTTTCAATTCAATACATTAAGACATTAGGTCAAGATACATTCATTACACAAGAAAGGATGCCTAAGCCTACCAACTCAAGATTCAACAATACTTTCATTCATTCAAGAAAAGGGTTCCTATGCCTACTAACTGAAGATACTTCATTTATGATCACATTCATCAGTATAACAAAAGGATGCCTTTGCCTACCAATTCAAGATACATTAATCCACATTACTTTCATTTATACAAGAATAGGATGCATAAAGCCTACCAATCCGAGTAATAACATCACATTATAGAAACCCTTCACATTCTACCATCATCATTCATGAGTGTTACTTGAGAATATGCTTTTAATCAATAACACACTTGTATTCTAAACATGATCATTATACATTCAATGAAATCACACACATATACTTTACAATATGATCATACATAAATCCTTCACATATAGAGATACAAGGAAGATATCCATCAATTCAATACCACAATATACATAGTAAATAAACACCTCCACATTTCAAGTGGATCACTAGATCAAGCACAATTCTACTTCAATACGTAATTTGCTCATAACTTGCCATTCAAGGGTCATGGATCACATTCACCCACACACCTTATATCAATACAATTTGGCAAGAGAAGTAACATAATTTCAACATTCTATATCCATTTATACATAAAAAATTCACATACTTCATAATCAATCAAATCCCAATCTCAAAATACAACATAGGAATTTGGGGGAAAACATGGGTTCTAGGAAGAAATCATCTTAATTCATCTTTAGATCCACAATTTATTCAAAATTCAATGCAATAATGCCTTTAGAAATTGTTTAGAATCAAACCCATGCATAGATTGAAATCTAGGGTTTTGGGGAAACTTTGAAGATTTGGAATCACTTTTGAAGTTGTCTCCTTAAAAGATAATAACTCAAGGATGAAGACCACCATACATATTTAAGAACCATCCCATGAAAATCCCTTGAAAAACTTGAAGTCTTGACGTTGGAAGCTTGAAGTCTTCACCTCAAATTGAAGTTACTAGAGAGAGAACTTTTAGACGGGAGAGGAGGTTTTGATTTGGGGTTTTGAAATAATAACGTCTAAATGTGTTGTAATACATTAAAAACCTTTAAAATACTATAAATGACTAATTAAAACCGTCCCTCAACCAAACGATACTTAGGGTGAATATTCCAATTCACCCTCCACTAGTCCGACATAATTGACAACAACACAGGTGCAATCAACGCCCTAGACTGACGGACTGTCCTCTTGCTCCGTGGTCTGGCGCTGCAGCTTGGAAATAGGGGGCTTGACCTACAGAGCAATACCACGAGTCGTGGTTTGGTCTACAGGGCGTGGTCCCCTTCCGTGGTTAACCAAAAGTTGGGCAACTGGTTGGTTTCAAGGGGTCTTGGGGGTTAGGCTAAGGGTCCTCCTCAAGGACCCTTAAGGTGGTCCTTGGGTAGTCGTACCTTGACGTTTGACCCCTTAACCCCTCAACCAAAGCTCAGAACAACAGTAAACACCCTCAAACCTCATGACAACTCAAAGACACACAAGTTAGGCTATAGATTCACTTCTTCTTTTTACGGGTCGTTACAATGACTCACTCCTCATTCAATGTGAGCGCTTCAAGCTCACGATCAACATCATTTCAGAAGTAGTGCTTCACTCATTGCCCATTCACAAGGAAAGTAGAGCTCTTATCCTTGTTCCTTGGCTCCACATATATATGTTGGGTCATCTTCACAACTTCAAATGGTCCAATCCACTTAGACCAATGTTTTTAGGGGAATAACTTCAATCTTGAATTAAACAATGGTACCAATTGACCAGGCTCAAAGGTGCATGACACAATGTTCTTGTCATGCCACCTCTTGGTCTTCTCTTTGTAAAGCTTGTCATTCTCATATGGGTGTAGCTTAAAGTCGTCTAACTCATGCAGCTGTGCTATTAGTTTCTTTTCGGCTACCTTAGAGTCCAAATTCAAAATCTTGATCGCCTAGTATGCTTTTGTCACGAACCGAGCCTACACCCCGGAAGCGACACAACGTACTTGACTCCGAAGGGGTCTCATACAAGCCTCATAGCATATTCATTGCATAAGATACTTAGAAATAGTGCGGAATTTAAAACTTTTCTTTTATAAATCAAACAATCGAAAACATTCAAAGCAAGCGGAAGTTTATCGTCTCACATGGCCATCTAAACAACATACTTGAAACAAAATAGGGTCACGACCCTTTATAATCGAAATCTTAACAATTGTCTATTACATGAAATGAAAGGAAACGTCAACTACTTGTCCTCGATCTATGAGGACATACCACTTACTCTTGGGGAACTCAAATCTAAGCTTCACTAGAGAAACCCACTCAATTGCTGGAAACTACACTTGTAGTAAACATAGAAGAATGGGTCACCACAATTAAGTACTAAGTATTATAGCCATGAAAAAATATTCCTAAACGGACATTTTCTTTGAAAGTCATGATATATGCCACTTTGAGAAAACATCATGAATATAAGCATAATAGACATAATATTCAACCATAACCAACATACAAGTTATTTAACTACATTAGAACATAATCACATATAAACCATTACCTTCACGTTAGGCCTTCACCTCAAGTAACCCTCAAGCTATTCTTTGTGTAATGTATGGATAGCGTCCTATACCACCATCCACACCAAAGTACAACCTTAAGGTCACCAAAAATGAACTTACCATTCAACCTTTCCATCCTTACGCAATACTCATACATAAGAGATATAACATTACATAAGCCATATCATCACATAAAGGCCATCACCTAAGACAACCCGAAGTCATACTTGTACAATGTACAAGTAGCATCCCATACTACTCACACAAAGTACTCCTCCTTTCAAGTCCCCATAGGCAAGGCACATTGATACACCATAAGTCATAACACGGAAGTAACTTATAATACAATCCAAGTATAACATGCATCAACACATTAAATACATAGTTCAACATTCCTCGTTAGCTTCACTAAGAACACCTTCATTCAGTAGACATTAAACCAACATTCTCATTAACATCATCATAAGAGAACATTCATTACACTTAACATTATAGAAGAACACACCACAACCTCTCTCAATGCCTACTTGTGCAATGCATAGATGACGTTTCATACCACCACACACACTAAGTAGTGCATTCTTAAGAATTCATAGTTCATTAACATTCTTTGTGGGGGTAAGCCTTAACCGACATAGACCATGTGAGCAATTTGTGGAATCCCGGTGTCACCCTCACCGGATAAAGGATTCCTACTTGCCTAAGGTAGGACCATTATTTTAGCTTAAGTGGATCCACTAGCTAGACCTATGTGGGCACATAGTTATGGGATATGGAGATTGCTACTAGATACCCCGCCTCAACTCACGAATGAGAATCCATCTGAAGAGATGGTTAATAGATACCCCGCCTCAATTCCCGGATGAGCATCCATCTCATTTCATATCCCCTCGATGGTTAGCATTATTCCCTACAGAATACTTATTATTCATTATTGTGGGATAATATATTGTTACTAGATACCCCACGTCAACTCTCAGATGAGCATCCCTGTCTAACCCAACATTCATTCATTAGATAGCTCATAGATTCGAAGATGATAATAGACTTTCAACTAAGAATACCATATTGTGAGAAAGTCCTTTCACAACATGTCATTATCATTCATTAAAGTACAATTGAAAATAACCTTTCAATCAACCCATCAACATTAACATAATCATAGAAACCTCATTCTTTAGTCATTCATGACTGTGTGTGACAATCACCTTTCACATAGTTCATCATCATTCATAAGTGTTAATAGAGAATTAACATTCAATCATATCACAATTACATTCTAAACATGATCACATTAACTTCATTGGATTCACATTCATAAACAAGATATTCTGATAATAAGTCTATTCCTCATACTATGCCTTCAAGGCCATGCATCCCAAATCATCAATACACCAAAAAATCACTATAATTAGGCATGCATAATGATACAATTCAATAACCCAACGAAATTTAGACATATTCCATTCATAAGCTTTCATAATCATCAAACCCACTACATAAAGGCCCAATTAAGGAAATTGAGAGAATTCATCGGTTCATAGATAATTTTCATAGTAAATCATCAATTAAAAACTAATAAAATCATAATGTCATTAATAACCATTTGAAAATGTTTGGTGAAATAACCCATAAGATTGAGTAAAACTCTAGATTTTTGATAACTTGAAATCACCTTTGGAATTGGCTCCTTGAATGAAAAGTTAAACAAGGATGAAGACTACCAAACCTTGCTATTGATTCCCCACGAAATTTGAGAAAGAAACACCTTGAATCCACGAACCCTAGCTTCAATGGCTTCCTTCTTCTTCTTTGGGTTTAGAGAGAGAATTTTTTAAAGGAGGAACTCTTTGTTTTGATTTGGGAAAAGGAGTAACTGACTTGTTTAAAGACCTAAAACTATATATAATAGTGATATAAACAATTTAAAATCAACCCCACCCTTTAAATAATTCAAATGAAATTACTCAAACACCCTCAACTTAAGGCAGCCCGTCAGGGACCACGCCCAATTCAATGGGTCATGATGGGAACCACGGCTCGTGCTGGTGCCCGTGGTCCCCTAGGAAGTGTACTCATCTAACTTACCATGCCCTCAAAGGCCTAAGGAAAGTCCAACAGATCTCCCACAATCCGTGGTCAAGACCACTAGTCGTGGTGATGGTCGTGGTCATGGAGGCAGTAGCTTGGCCGGCATGCCTTGCCACCAAGTGATCTTGACGACCACCTTGACGGACCGTCTAGGGCACCCCGGCTCGTGGTGGTCCCCGTGGTCTTTAGGGCAGTTGCTCCCTCAACTCACACCAATTCCCACCAAGCTAAGGGGTTTTCACGGACCCCTTCACAGACCATGGTCATGACCACTGGTCGTGAAGGTGGTCGTGATCCCTAGCAGTGGTTGATCAAGGGTTGGGCACCCTTGGCCTTTTGCTAGGCTTTCCCCCCTTGCCATGGCACATACCTTTGCAACCCTCCATACAAACCTAAAAAAGTCTTTCAACTACGAAGTCTAGCATGTACCTTGACGTTGACCCTCACATTAAGGCTCTAGTTCAACCTATCATTTTCTGAGTCGTTACAACTTTGTGCTCCAATTCATCTGGGAGGTGACACGATTTTACAACCACCATTAGATAAGGAGAAGTTCCTATCGGTGTCTTGTATGCAGTTATGTAAGCCCACAAAGCATCATCTAACTTGTCACCCCAATCTCTCATTTGGGCATTCATAGTCTTTTGAAGGATTTGCTTCATTTCTCGATTAGACAGTTCCACCTGTCCACTAGTCAGGGGATGATAAGTTGTAGCTACCTTGTCTCTCACACCATATTTGCCAACAAATATTCCACTAAACTATCAATAAAGTGCGTACCTCCATTACTTATCATGGTCCTTGGAGTTCCAAACCTGGTGAATATATGCATGCGGATCAACTTAACCACTACCTTCGCATCATTAGACGGTAGCACAACTTCCTCCACATACTTGGACACATAGTCCACTGCCACTAAGATATACTAATTGCCATGGGAAGATGGGACTAGCCCCATTAGTTCTATCCCCCATACGGCAAAGATCTCATCTTCGAGGATGTTGTTCAACAACATCTCAAGCCTTTTAGAAATAGTGCCAATCCGCTTACATGGATCACAACCCTTCACAAGCATATCATCATCCATAAATAACGTAGGCCAACTAAAACCAGATTGCAATACCTTATGTGCAGTTCGCTCGCTTTTGTGGTGTCCACCATATGGTGAAGAGTGACAGCTCTCCAACACTTGCAATGTCTCTTGTTCAGCTATACACAGTCACACCATTTGATCAGGTCTCTGCTTAAAGAAGAAAGGCTCATCCCATATGTTAAACCGCGCGACATACTTCAACTTTTTATTTTGACGTGTTGAGGCCCCTGGAGGATATAAACCTGTCACCAGAAAATTCACAATATTCGCATCCCAAGGTACTTCAACAAGATCCAAGGCTAGCAATTATTCATCGGGGAACTCTTCGCGAATAAGTCCTTCATTCCTCACATGAGATGAGTCTTCCAATCTAGACAGATGATTAGCTATTTGTCTCTCAGTTCTCTTCCTATCTCTAATATCTAGATCAAACTCTTGCAGGAAAAATATCCAACTAATTAGCCTCGACTTCACGTTCTTCTTGTGGAATAAATATCAGATTGCAGCATGGTCAATGTATACAACAACCTTGGTGCCCACTAAGTGTGACCAGAACTTATCAAAAGCAAATGCTAATGCTAGCATTTCCTTCTCTGTGACAGTATAGTTCGATTGAACTCCATCAAGTGTCTTTCTAGCATTGTAGATGGAATGAAACATTTTATCCTTTCGCTACCCCAACACTGCACCAACCAGTGTATCACTAGCATCACACAAGACCTCGAATGGAAGCTCCCAGTTAGGAGCAATCAGAATATGAGCTTCCATCAACTTCTTTTTCAATAGCTCAAATGCCTGCAAACAACTTTCATAAAATGCAAATTTTACCTCTTTTTCCAGAAGGCTGCACATGGGTCTTGCCGTCTTGGAAAAATTCTTGTTGAATCTTCTGTAGAACCCAGCATGTCCAAAAAACATCCTAACTCCTTTCACAGTAATGGGTGGTGGCAATTTCTCAATAACCTCCATCTTGGCTTTATCAACTTCCAGCCTATTCCTTGAGATTTTGTACCCCAGTACAATCCCTTCTTGAACTAAGAAGTGGACTTCTTCCAATTCCAAACCATATTTGTCTCTTCACATCTTGAAAGGACCCTGTCAAGATTAGTCAAACAACAATTAAAAGACTCACAAAACATGGAGAAATCATGTATCGACCCTTCCAGAGGCATATTTACATAGTTGAGTGAAACTTAACGTGTACTCCCTCACACTCATGTTCCCTTGCTTAAGGTTGATAAACTTAAGTACCTTGGCCTCCCTTATGTCAAGAAGGAAGAACCTATCAAGAAAAACACTTTTGAACGTTTCATATTCTATGGGACCCGTTTCCTCTAGCCTTGCTTCTTTCCATTGATTGAACCAAATCTGAGCAACCGCTTGGAGTTTAGAAGCGGCCAATTCTGCCTTTTCTATGGTAGTTACTCTCATAATAGCAAGTATCTTATCACCTCATGAATGAATTCTTGAGGATCTTCCTTAACTTTGGAGCCATAAAATTCCGGTGGGTTAATCCTTGTAAAGTCCCTCACTCTAGATGCCGTCCTACACATATTTGGGTTCATGGGGTTTACCACCACTCTATTAGCTTGGGCCGTCAAGGCTTGAGCCAACACTTGGAATGCCGACTTAAACTCCGCATTCGTCACATTCTCGGCGAAGGGATCAATCGGAGCTTAAGGAGGATCTTGGGGAGGATCTTTTTGACCCAAATTGTCTCCCTCCATCCTTCTAGCATTAGCCCTTCTATTAGTCAGAACCTGAAAACCACCGGGTAAGGGGTAGGATAAAGACTTTATAGAGTTAAACTCCATGGCACAACTTAGAGAAATGAAGAAGTGAAGTTTCCTAAACATCTAGTAGCCTCTCATTCAGAAATGCGGCGCACTTTACACTTATGAACAAGACTCTACTCGACATGGTTTGAGACATCCTAGAACCATTCTACACCTTGTGCTCTGATTGGAAAGTTTGTCATAACCCAGGGGTACCTCCTAGATATAACAAGTAGTATAAGAACTCGAGAGGCCCCATACAAGCCCCTTAGCATATAATAACATAAAGTAATAAAAATGGGAAGAAATTTAAAACTTGATCAATACAATCAAAGTCTTTATAAAACGAAACGGAAGTCTAACAACATTGTCTCAAACCATCTAAACATGATGAATATGAGTCTTGGGATGCAGCCCATACAATAGTACAAAACTTTATGAAAAGACATAAACAAAAGCAGTGATCGCATCCTCGAACACAATGAGGACTTACCAAATCTTTACTCCTTGATCAACAAAGAAGCTAGCCACGAGTGTGAGAATCTATATCGCTGGACCCTACATTTGATAAAAATGTATGCAAAGTATGCGTTAGTACAATAAAGTACTAAATATGATAGCTAGCATAAACAACATAACAGCATGGTTAACCAATACAAAACCATGAGCACATCAAAGCATATATATTAACATCATAATAAGAAAGGAATACTTCACAAGAACCCTTACTAATCCTTAGTCAAGACTTTGGTCATATGCCTCTAGTAACGCTTACCACATGGAAGTCTTATGTAGCAACAATCCAAGATATTCATTATTCATAAAACAATTCACATAGTTATACTTACTTTTGAATAAATGGGGATTCGCCTCTTTGCCTAACTTATAAAGGCTAATGGGTATTCACCTCATGCCTTACTTACTTGTAGATTGTGGGTACTTGCCTCCACAACCTCATCATAGGATATGGGTACTACGCTCTACACCATTTTATAAGGAGCATGGGTACTCACCTCCATGTCTATTCATCCTAGTAGGAATGTGGGGACTCACCTCTTGTTCAATTTTAAGTAGTATGGGTGGAACTTATCTTTCGTTGTCACCATCTCTTTCATTTCAATGAGCCCCACGATCATGTCATTCTCTGTTATGGTCTCTCTAACCATACTACCTTTCTCTATTCCAACCTAGATTCCCACCCGACCTTGGATAGCTCGGACGGAAACCACCTTCTCGTTTGGAAAGAAAATTCACTTCCTCATTACATAGAGCCTCAAAGTGTGCCTCCTTAGGCTTTGCTCCACCGTAACCAACAACATTTCAACTTTTAAATCCACTACCCATCACATTTTTCTATAAAATATCAAACTGGGTCATTATTTTTGCCATATTTTTGTCTCGCTCGTTGTCCTTCTTGATCTACACTTTTATCATTCTAAAAGTTAGAGGAGACACCTGGTCCTCTCTAGTGTACCATGCTCTATTAATCTTGGTCATACCATCGAGGATATTGAATGTTATTTCGAAAGGTTGTTGCATTATACCACCTTGTACAAGTTGATCAACCTCTACTTTGTTCACCGAGTCCAAACACCTGTAGAAGTGTGATAACAACACGTTGTCTGGAAGCCCATGAGACGGACACATAAGTAACAACTTCTGAAATCTTAGCTACGTCTCATGCATTGGTTCACCCTCAAAATGTTTAAGGCTCTGAATATTATCTCCTAATGTCATTATCTTGGAAGGAGGGAAGAACCTCACAGAGAAAGCCTCGGTAAGTTCATCCCATGTGGTAATGAAATACCTTGATAAATAAGCTAACCATTTGGTAGCGTCCCCCATTAAAGAAAAAGGGAAGAACCGGAGACAAAGTGATTCTTGAGTGATGTTGTTGAAGAAGAACATACCACATATGTCTACAAAATTCATAATATGCTCATGGGGATCTTCTTGAGCTAGCCCTCCATATAATCCTTTCATTTGCAAGAGTTGCAACATCGTGCTAGTCACGTGGAAGACAACATTCCCCTCAACAGGAGGTAAACGTATAGCACCAAACCACCCAATTGAATGAGGTCATTAACAACATTCACATTTTCAATATCATCTTGGTCGCCCAGATGGCTACCGTTACTTCCGTTCACACTCATCTCATCCTCTATTCAAACATAGCCAACAAAAACACAAAATAAAGAAAGTCGATTCAACTACAACACAAGAAGATCACAATACAATCATGAATAAGAGAATTATAAACAACACTCCATAGCAGTGGCGCCATTTTTGATAAGCACTCAACTACACCTCATCCAATACTAGGTTTAGGTGATCGTAATCTAGTATAAAACCCAACAAATGAATTAGGGTCGAACACACAGGGAGTGGTACAAGTTTGAATTCATTTATAAAGTTATAAACACAATCTAATCGGTTGTACAAATAAAAATTATCGAAAACCTTTAGATAAATCAAAAGGGAGACACAAATTTAAGATGTGGGGATTGGTTTGTCAATTAGCAACTAAAATAATTTCAAAAATAGGGGAAAACAATAAGTAGAGAGGAATCCTCAGGGATCTGATCGATTATAGGCTAATTTCACTATATAGGTAATTGGAATTTATTAAAAATTTCTAAATCTTAGTGAGTAGGCTAGACTATAGATGCAATATATTTCACTCAAACAACTAATACAATTCAGGCGAGTTCTCTCCAACCTCAACAAGCCTAACACTAAAAATAGCCCAAAACCTTAATTTATCTACTCTCTCGCGGTAGATAGGTAGAACGGAGTTTATAATTAACTCTCTCAAGCTGAACCCATATTAACCCAAAAACTACAATCATCAATCAAAAACCTTGGTTCTAAAACTCCTTCTCAAGCAAGCCCAGAACATTAAATTACATTTGCATTTGCAACTACAACTCATAGATTAATACACAGCTATCGATTAAACCACTTCAATTAAGCATTTAAATCAGTAAATAACAATACCCATAAGCTAATTAAGCCAATAATCACATGATCACACCCCAAGAATTGAGTGTTTAGCCACACATCATAACAAGGAAGAAACACTTACCAATTATTTTAGCCAAAAACCGAGATAAACATTCTTCAAAACCATCTTTCAAAAGCTCTAAGTTATACAATGGAAAACTCAGGAAAACTTCAAAAACTCAGAGAAAAACTTCAAACTCTCACAAAAACACTTTTCATTTTTTTCATATTTCAATATATAGTTTCACAAATTATTGCCTCCAGGACTGTTAGGCGAAGTTAGTCGAGCATCGCCGACCAAGACGCGATATGCCCTTTGCTCCTATCCATCGCTTGTTTGCCTTGACTTTTTATCCTCAGGGTTCTGTGACTTTAGGCGATCAGGATCGAGGTTGCCGATCCATTCAGTGGTCTGCCGACTGTCCATTTCCTTCGTTAAGTAGATTCTTCCCCATGGCTAGTATGCTGGAACTTTGGCGAGCTAAAGAGACACTCGGCGGCTCGCTGTCTTGGGGACAATAAGAACTGCCCTCCTTCATCTTCTTCAACTTTTTATTCAATTTGTTTTCCCCGGTAATGTCCTTGACTTGCTCCATAGCCTTCATTGCAACAAATCAACACTTTAACATATGTTTCGAGCATAAATTAGGCATTGAGGACACTAAAACTATGAAAACAAATCCTTCAATGAGTAGAAATAACAGACTCATCAACACCCCCCAACTTAAAATTTTGCTTGTCCTCGAGTAAAACTCAATATCAATCAATTCAACAAGGATGTCTACAAATAGTGATACTCAAGACCGAACACAAATGAACATAAGAGGCTCAAACTACACATACAATGCTCAATTGTGCACTCTAAGTTTAATATTATGACTCACCATTATGAAATATATGCAAGTTCACAATGCTTGCTTCTAATGCAAGTTCATGCTCAACAAAAGTATTCAAATGCCCTAACAACAAGGATGATTCCATGTTTACACAAAATTCATCAACAATTTATAATTTTGGAATCAAATACAACTCTTACACTCACAAAGATGAACACATGCATGATTCTACCCATAGGCTTGCCCTTATTTTCCTATCAACATTATTTTCAGCCCACTCAAGATCACAAAGGTCTTTTCAAGGCTTGTAACGGGGTTGAGTGTAAAGGTATGATCAGTTTGGCTTAGTGGCTTCTACCTTCATGAAGTATGGCCAGAAAATCACTTCTTCTCCTTTTCTTTCACATTCTAACATGTTCATGATCCACCCTCTTATTGACTTAAGCAAAATTTATTGGATACCACATTTCTTTTACTTTTTTCGTAGAGTTTATTTCACAAACTTTTTTGTTTTTTTGTCTTTTTCCATCTTCACCTTTTTCTTTCCTTTCTCTCTTTTATTTACATGGAGGGGTTCCATCTTTTTTGTTACCATTACTTCAAAGGGGGATTTTTCATACTTCATGACTTTCCTTCTTTTTCACCACACCCCCATCTTAGGTTTTTTGTCCTAATTTGGCTATTCAACTAACAAATACTTTATGAAGATTATAGGTGATGGGACAAAGAGGTCAAAGTTGATCAAGTTTCTTCCATGGAAAAGGATAGGGTCTAAGGATGTCAAACAAGATTCAGACATCTCACAAGGTAGCCAAAAAGAGGTATACTAACAAATTTGGTTCACTCTTGACAAATTTTTCCTAAGAGTATTTCAATTGCTTGCTTCAATTAGTCAATTGGACTAACAGGGAAAGTTCTAGGTGACATCAAGCACAATATCCAACACCAACCTCACTACTCATGGTATTCGATACAATTATCAAACAAGACTCCACACTTTCTAGCTAGCGTGCAATGAACTTCATAAGAGATTTAATCGACAACTCGCTAATCATAACGAGATGCTAGGAGTTCACACATGACCTATGTAACTAAATTTTCCATCATCGTAGTCGCACATTCATATCGTTCAATAGAGAGTACTATTCAAATAATTGTCACTGATCACATTTGATACTCGAAGGTACAAGAGAAAAGACTTTTTCACACACATCAAAAGGTAGCAATTTTTAAAAATTGGTTCAAAAACATTTGCACATTAAAATCAATGGACCAATGTGGATCAAAAACAAAGATATATATATTAACATAAAATCATATCCAACATTGACAAAACCAATATTCGAAAAAAAAAAACAACAATATCCCCAAAAACAACCCCAAAAAAGTGGGTATAGAAATAACTCACCCCGCCACCGAAAATAGCAATTGTCCTCAAATGTAAAGAAACAATAATGAATTCTAAAAAATAACAGAAAGGGATTCATCGTGCTAGGCTAGGACTGGGTGAATTCTACATATCGGTCACTCCCTCTGTTTGGGCATTAATGCCCAGATCATCTGAATCGTTGGATCCCCTAGAGCCCAGCATAGAATTGTTCCTCAAAGAGGCCTGCACAACTGTCTCAATCATGGTGCCCTTCAGGTCTGCCAAATCATCATAATTGACCTCCTCTCTAACACCCAACTACTTCTGATTTGTCTCTGCATCAAGCTCAACATCCGCCTCATCAGCCCTACCATCATCTCGGGTCGTAGTATCCAGAGGAACCTCAGTGCTGGCAGGAATATCACCAATTGGAATGTCAGGAATCGTAACTGTCGCAAACAACATCAACAAATCTGTGGACTTCAGCTGGTCCACATCCTTCCTCAGCCAATAATATCACCCTTCAAGGCCATCACAATATCAGTAGCACCCTATCTCTGCTCGCACTCCTCCACCCTCACCGTAAGGATATCCAATGCCAAGTTGTGGCCCTCAATTAGCCTTCTATGCTCCCTCATCTCACCTCGGATTTGGGCCAAGGAAATATAAATTTCCCACTCTATTAGCCCAGGCACAACATCCTAAACTTGGGAGGCACGTAGATCGGAAGAATGAGCCAGATGGCCCAACTTATAAAGCATAGCCTGGATGATAGGGGGTCAGGAGGCAGTAGCAGTAGCAGCAGAAGTAGTGGAAGGGGTTGCAACAGAAGAACTGGGAATAACAGAAGCAGAAGTACTAGAGGTACCTATAGGCTCAGTATAATGAGTTGTCATGATTGCCTCGATCGACTACATATCAACGTCAACTACCATGGATGTATCCGCCGGTGCAACCCTCTTCTTATCGGCGTCATCTCTCAAGTAATCAGCCTCAATGTGTGGGATATCAGTAGAAGAAATGGGTGTCAACTCTACCTCTATCTTTTCATCCCTCAGAACACGAGCACAACTCGGTGATTGAGACAGGGAAAGGTAGTGAGGTTTGACTCTTCTTGGACCTCATGGTCATTTCTTGCTCAATCATGAGCCCCAAGTTTATCCTCTGGACGGAGATAATCGACCTTATACATGCTGCTTTCTGATGGCGGAGGATGGACTCATTTTTGGAGGGCATTATAGTGCTGCTAATGAACTCGAACCAGTATCTGGCAGCAACGTCCAGGTCTTTCTTCTTGATCTGAGCACCTGCCTCAATCCACCTTGGTGTGACATCGTAGAGGAGGGGTGGCAACTAATTCTTAAGATCCTCTACGGGATTCTTCTTGACCTAGTCAATGTAGTCACGCATGATGTCCAATGAATACCCTAGTACCTCCTTTATATCCGAACATCTTCATTTCAGTTTCATCCCCCGAACAACCACGAAGTCAACTACGTTAAACAGGCTGGCCTTCTTCTGGCCTTTAGGAACCAGCTCTCTGTATGCCGCATAAAATTCCCGGACCAAAGTAGGAATATAAGGGTCCCGGGGTTTTGTAATCAACTCAAATTTGTGGAACTTTAGAGTGTTCCACACTTTAGGATATTTGTATAGTAGACCGTTGGTAGACAACCACTTTTCTTCCAAGATGATGGTCGCACATTTGTCCTTTAGTGTGTTGAGTAACCCGGAAGGATTACCCAGAACTGGTGGAGCCTGTACTACTGTCTGAGGTGGGGCTCCAGCTAGAGTAGCAGGAGTATGCATCAGAGGCACCGGGATCCTCGAAGGATCATTTAAAGATTTGGAGCGTAGCTTCGCTCTACTAGCCTGTAGTAGCTTATCATCTTCTGTCTCGGAGATGGAGGCCGGAGAACTATCCTCAGAACCACCCTCGTTATCAGAATGAGTAAGGTACGTGGCATAAATCCCCTCACCGTCGGATCTCTCCTCCGCTAGAGTGGGATGAACTGGCCCCTTTCCCTTTACCCTTTCTCCTTTTGGAAGAAGTTTTATAGTCGGGGCCCGAGAAGCAACAATATCCTCATCTATGATAATCCCTCAAGCCCGGGAGGGTGGGGTTAATTTCTACCAGCCACTTTGGGTCTAACCATACCTGCAAAATGATGTTGAAAATGATAAATGTAGTTGAGAAAAAAAATCACATGATAGAAGTTGCAGAAAGACTCATCGAACTGGTCGATGTGTCGCCGAACACCTTTGGCGACAAAGACGGGATTGCCAAAAGTTCCAGAAAAATAAAATTAGGAAATAAGCACAGGTTGGTGATGCCCAAGGCTATTTAGCAGATCGCTCACAGCATTCAGTGAACTAGAGTTGCATAACAATTTAAGGTAGAAGGGGGTGCAAAAGGAACTTTCGGCGAGTCGCCGATTGAACTCGCCGAGCTTAGGCATATCTCCGAAAGTTAAAGAAATCAAATCCACAATTTAGAGAATTAAAAGATGATCTAGGGGACGTTAGGTAAACTGCCGAACCACTCGGCGAGCGCGAACCGGTTCGCAGAATATCAAAACATGCCAAATTTGTACCTCGTACTTCAAAATAAATCCCACAACCCATGAAAACAAAATTAAACAATTTTTCTATGCAACATAACAAAGACCCATAATAACCATGCCCTTGGGATACTCATACTTCCACAGATTTTGACAAAAATGGCCAATTGGCCTCTTTTGACCTTAAGAATGACGTCAATCGCTCTATCATTGGGCAAAAATTAACAATTAGCACAAATCTGGGTTACTCAGACTTCACCCCGCTAGACCCATAACAATTTCAACAAAACCCAACAATTTTAACAATAAACAAATGTCGCGATCCAGGGGTACACCCTAGATGTAACATGGAACATAGAACCTCGAAGGACTCAATGTAAGCCACTAAGCATATCATACCATAAGATAATAGAAATGTTCGGAAATTTAAAACATTGTTCATATCAATCGATGTCTTATAAACAAAGTGGAAGTCTTTAACACTTTGTCTCAACCCATCTAAAACAACTTTGAATAACTCTTGGGACGCAGCCCATACAAAAGTCTAAACCGTAAAAGAAAGACATAAAGGAAAGGTGATCAATCCTCGATGCTATAAGGCCTCACCAAATCTTCAACTCCTTTCACTACTAGCAATCTAGCCTCAAAGATAGAATTCAAGATCGTCGAACCCTACATTTGATAAGAACATAGGTAAGAGTTTCCGTTAGTACAAAATGTACTAAATATGTTAGCTAGCACAACGTCATAAAAACATATCATAATGATTAGTCAACATGAGACATAAACATAAGAGATAATAACATGGTCATAAGTAAAATCTCCAACATAGTCATAACAAAAGCATAAGTCATCATAAGGCATAATCCAACAACATATGAGATACCACATATTCATAAGCATAGTCCATACTCAGATCCAAATAACATAGGAGAACCTTCATAAGTAACCTTCAAGTCATACTTGTGCAATGCATGAATATGATCCCATAATCCCATCCATACTAAGTACTACCTTAACCTACCATACATAATTTATTACTATTTATCATTTCTAGACTACCAAAGAATAGCATCCCATTAGGCTAGACCAAGCTACCAAGGAATAGTCACCATATTGGACTAGACTAGCTACCAAAGGAATAGCAGCATACTAGGCTAGACCATGCTACCATGGAGGACATACTATCATGCAAGTCCAAGCTATACCGGGAGGGTAAAATTGCTCCATCCTAGCTACTATGAAATGATTTGGCCTAACCAAGACATGCTATCATGCAACTGTTCTATGAAACTAGTGCAAGCTAACCTTAGGGAGGGTATGATCTCTCAATCCAAGTCTACCATGAAATGGACTTGGCCTAAAGAAGTCATGATAACCTGCAAACATTCTGTAATGCTTAGTGCAAGCTACCTTCTACGAAGAGTATGATTTGTCAATCCTAGGCTACCATGAAAAGTCAAGTCATTCATGAAGGGATTTCATATCACAACTTAACGATATTATAATCTTACATGTTTGATTCATTTTAGGTGAGCAAACCTTTCAACCTAGAATCATTTTATGTGAGAAGACTTTTCACATTCTACGTCCATACATTCATATAGTTACAAAGTAGGTCATGTGGGTAAAAGCCTTCCACAACAACTCTATCTATTAGTCTACCAATTTAATGCAAGTTATCTCATCATATTAGACATACTCTAAAAGACCTAGTGATCAACATTTATGATTTCAATCCCTACTATCAAAGTTTTACTTCATACAATCACCATACAAATATAGATCACAAGACATACTAGTCACAACCCTTATTCTAGGCAATTCTAACAATATTTTATCATAAAACTGCAATGTCAATCAATACTAGTCCTGATCCATCATATATACATTGTTCTACTTCAATTCATGCTTACATACTTCTATTCATCAATAATTACTATACAAGTTATCAATTATCGAAGATCACCTATGAATCATCAATTCCCCTTCACAAGGCATAAACCCACATCATTAAATTTTATCAATTAGTCTAGGGTTAACCATGGAATCATGTAACTTCATCATAATATACTAATTCATTACTCCTTCATTCATAAACAACAAATATTTACTCAATTGGATCAACATCCATCATAACCCACAACATTGAAGAAACCCTAACTTGAATCGAGAAAGTTCTTCATGTACTCCATGGATGGAAAAATACATGGATGAAAAAGCAAACATACCTTGATTTAAAGCACACACAAATCATGGAAGATTGGTGGAATTTTACCTAGCTTGACCCTTTTTCTTCTTCTTCTTCTTCTTCAGTTTCTAGAGTGAGGATTTTTTAGAGCGAATTGGATTCTTTTGTGAATTGAAAATAATGTCTACGATCAATGTATTTAGGGATCTATTAGGTTTATATAGGTGGATTAATATACTATAAAACAACCCCACTTAACCCCTAACTAATTCAAGAATAACCCCTAAGTCTGTTCCTTTAACCGACTTGACGACCTCACTGCCTCACCCCACAAGACCAATCCCATGGGTGGTGGGTCCGCCCACGAGCCGTGGGTCCACCCACGGTCCATGCTGGTCGTCCGTGGGTGAGGGTCTGTATCACTACCCAGGGGTAACCCCTAGATGTGACAAGGTACAAAGAACCCCTAAAGGTACCATGTAAGCCCCTTAGCATATCATAACACAAGAATAGAAGAATAAAGAAGAAAACACATTTTAAGTCTTAAGAAATTCAAATAAAAGCAAAGCGGAAGTCTACACTTGTCTCAATTAGACATCTATTACAATGGATGTATCAAAATATGGTCATAGCCCTTTTACAATATAGTCTCGAAAGGAAAGTGCAAGGAAAGGCAGTTTGAGGCCTGACCTATGACCCACGACCCACGGACCGTGGGTGGGACCACGGCCCATCCTAGTTGGGCGTGGTTCACGGTCTGTGGCCTGTTTTGGCAGGCTTGACCCACGACCCTCCCCCATGGGGAGTGAGCGGACCCACGGGGCGTGAGTCCCCATTGTGGGTCATTGCCTTGTGGCAGATTTTTGATTAAAATTTAGGGTCCTCCTCAAGGACCTTTGGTTGGTCCTTGGGGAGTCGTACCTTGTCGTTTAACCTCTAAACCCTTCATTCTAAGTACCGGGTGTTATTTACGACTCTAACCCTAATGTTAGGCAATAGTTTAGTCTTCTAGTTTTACGCTAGGCTCTAGCTTAGTCTACTAGTTTTTGTTTCCGGGGTGTTACAATATCTCCCCCTTGGAAACATTCGTCCTCGAATGACGATCTAGACACCTTATGGAATTTAAAGACTAAATGCTAGAAGCCCATCATGCATGAAACATCAGAATAATGCACGACTAAAAAGGAAGAAATGTCAACTCCATCCCAAACTTAAACAATGCAACATAAGGAAGTAGGAGCTACATATATAGCCGATTATGCACAAAACTCATTATTTCACATAATCATAAGAGGAACTACCTTCTCCAACTAAAAACATACTCAACACAACATGATGGAGCCAATATGCAATTACTTCTCAAAAGAATACTAAAGTATGTTCATTAATTCATCTCATGAAGTCAAATATGCAACTAATACAATATTCACAACAACATGAGGAACTCATAAATCATAAAAAATCATTTTCTTACTAAACATGAATTTCCCAAGAACATGATTAACATAAGGAAATCATGGAAAACACATATAGCACACATGACTCCCATAACTAGGAACTCAAGAGGATCTATTTACCTCAAGCTTGAATAGGAGTAGAAGGAAAAAGATGAGGATAACGGGACTTCATATCGGCCTCGGCCTCCCAACTAGCAACCTAAACTAGATAGTTCCTCTATAAAACCTTTACGGAAGTTATTTTCTTGTTTCTCAATATTTTGACTTGCCGGTCTAAGAATCTACCGAAACTTCCTCATATGAAAGTCTCTCATCAACCCCCAACCTTTCTAAAGGGATAATAGATACCGGATCTCCAATACACTTCTTAAGCTTGGAAACATGAAACAACGGATGAATCGGAGCCAACTCATTCGGTAAATCTAACTCATAGGCTTTTGTTTCAAAATATTATATGGGCCTACATACCGGGGATTAAGTTTCCCTTTCTTGCCAAACCTCATCACACCTTTCATAGGTGAAATTTTAAGATAGACCCAATCATTAACTTCAAATTCTAGATTTCTTCTTCTCACATCGGCATAAGACTTTTGTCTACTTTGAGCCGTTCTCAACCTTTCACTAATAAGCCAAGCTTTCTCAATTGCATCATAAAATAGCTCACGACCTATCAAGGCAATTTCACCAACCTCAAACCAACCAACCGAAGACCTACATCTCCTACCATACAAGGATTCAAAAGGAGTCATAGCAATGCATGAGTGGTAGCTATTGTTATAGGAAAACTATATTAATGGCAAGTGATCATCCCAATTACCCTTGAAGTCTATAACACATACCCTCAACATATCTTCTAAGGTTTGGATGGTACGTTCCACTTGCCCATTGGTTTGGGGATGAAAAGTCGCCTAAGTTTAACCTTAATACCAAGCCCTTTTTGGAATGACTTCCAAAAGTTTGAAGTAAATTAAGTACCCCGATCCGAAAGAAACCATGACGGGAATGAAGTGGGCTGAATTTGTCATCCGATCTATAAAGACCCAAATAGAATCATGTTGCCTTCGAGTACGAGGCGATCCTACAATAAATCCATATTAATCTATTCCCACTTCCAAGTGGGGATATCTATATTTTGGGCTAAACCTCCCGGCCTTTGATGCTCAACCTTAACTTGTTGACAATTTGGACACTTGGCTACGAAACCCGCTAAATTCTTCTTCATAGCATTCCACCAATAGACTTCTCGTAGATCGCGGTACATCTTGGTGGCTCCCCGATGAATAGAATACCGAGAACTATGAGCTTCTTCTAAAATTTTCTCCCTCAAATCATAATTATCCGGAACACATAATCGACCTTTGAACCTAAGCACCACATCTCCCACTTGGGAAAACGCCTCAACCGACTTTTTGAGTACTGACTCTTTCAAGTAAACTAATATAGAATCAAGGCCTGGTTTAGACTTCACATCCATAACAAAGGGCAATTTGGACCCATTATGGACCATGGAACCACCCTTAGAGGAATCAACTAGTTTAACAGCTAGCCGAGCCAACTTATGCACATCAGGAACCAATTCTTTCTTTTCAACATCAACATGAACCATACTATCGATGGACAATCTACTAAGAGCATCCGCTACCACTATGGCCTTATCGGAGTGATAAAGAACACTCGTGTCATAATCTTTCAACAATTCTAGCCACCTTATTTGGTGAAGATTCAATTCCTTTTGACTAAACACATATTGAAGACTTTTGTGATGGGTAAACACATCAACATGGACCCCATATATATAATTCCTCCATATCTTTAAGCTAAAAACTACCACCGCTAATTGAAGATCATGGATCGGATAATTCTTCTTATAAACTTTAAGTTGCCTTGACACATAGGGAATCACCTTACCATTTTGCATAAACACACATCCCAACCCAACTCTAGAGGCATCACAATATACCACAAAACCATATGTACCCTCCGGTAAGGTCAACACCAGAGCGAAAGTAAGTCTATCTTGCAATTCTTGGAAACTTTTATCACAATTTTCCGACCACACAAATTTATCTTTCTCTTGGGTCAAGGTCGTCAATGGACAAGCAATAGAACAAAACCCTTCATCAAATCTTCTATAGTAACCGAACAAACCCGAAAAGCTTGTAATGTCTGAAGGGGTTAGAGGTCTAGGCCAACTCTTGACCGCATTTGTCTTTTAAGGATCTACCTCGATACCATTACTTGACACAATGTGACCAAGGATTGCTACAGACCTTAACCAAAACTCACATTTTCTAAACTTTGTGAAAAGGTGATGGTCCTTAAGAACTTGCAATACAACCCTCAAATGGTCAACATGCTCTCTCTCACTCCTTGAGTGTATCAAAATATCATCACCAAAGACGATGAAGAACATATCAAAGTGTTGTCAGAAAACCCTATTCATTAGGTCCATGAATGCCGCCAGAGGATTTGGTAAACCAAAGGACATTAGTAAGAACTCATAGTGGCCATATATTGTTCATAAATTCATATTTGGGATGTCAACTTCCCTAACCCTCAATTTGTGATAACCCAAACGAAGATCAATTTTTGAGAAGTAACTTGCCACTTGAAGTTGATCAAACAAGTCATCAATCCTTGGAAGGGTATATTTGTTCTTAAAGGTCACATTATTCAATTGACGATAATCACTGCACATTCTATGAGATTCATCCTTCTTTCTAACAAATAACACGGGAGCACCTCATGGAGATATACTCGGACAAATAAAACTTTTATCTAGCAAAACCCTTAGTTTCTGTTTCAACTCCGCCGAAGCCATTCTATGAGAAGGAATGGAGATAGGTTGCGTATCTGGAAGAAGGTCAATACCAAAATTTATTTCCCTCTCAGGAGGAACACCGGATGAATCTTCCGGGAAAACTTCTGGAAACTCATTGACTACTAGAACCGACTCTAAAGAAGGAGTTTCGGACTCAACATCTCTTATCCTAATAAGATGGTAAATACACCCTTTGGAGATCATTTTCCTAGCTTTGAGACAAGAAATAAATTGACCTCTAGGCATAGAATTTCCCTCCTTCCACTCAAAGATAGGTTCATTTGGAAATTGGAATCTAACCACCCATGTCCTACAATATATAGAGTCATAACATGTATGCAACAAATCCATACCGAAAATCACATCAAAATCTAGCATGTCTAACTCTACCAAGTCCACCAAGGTGACTTTATGGGACAAGGAAACAGAACAACCTCTATAAACCCTTCTAGCCACAACCGAATCACCAACCGGTGTAGAAACCGGAAAAGGTTCTACTAACACTTCGAGAAACATATCAAACTTTTTGGCCACATAAGGAGTCACAACGGACAAAGTAGCACCGGGATTGAATTAGGTATACACATCAATGAGTAAGACTTTTAACATACCGGTTACCACATCCGGGGATCTCTCTTAGTCCCTTCCGGATTGAATAGCATAAAATAAGTTTTTCATGGAAGCATTGGAGTTTGAACCGCTAGGAGGAATTTGCTTATCTTCCTTAGTCTTGAGAATAGGATAATCTCTCATATTTTGGTCAATCTTCCCACAATTAATACACCCATCGGTGCCAACTAGGCACTTACCATCATTTTTTCTACAACATTTTGCACAATTTGGCCTAGTCACATAAGAACCGCCACTATTACCTCCTTGAGGTTTAGGGTTAGACACTCTATCCTTATTGATCCTTTGAGAAACACTAGAGAAACCTTGATTGGAGAATATTTGATTGAACCTTGGTCGACCTTATCCATTGGAACTAGCATTGGAGAAGTTCCCATCACCGGTTCTAGCTCTTTTCACATCTCTATTCTTCTTCTTGAGCTTAGACGCCTGAATTTGTTGGGCATGCACCATAAGACGTGAGATATTCATATCACCAATGAGCATTGCATTACACTCCCATCACAAACTTATTCATTTTTGCCCTTCAGTTCGCCACTATAGTTGGAGCATACTTGGATAGTTGGATGAACTTGAGAGCATACTCTTTCACACTCATACTCCCTTAACTAAGGTTAATGAACTCTTGCATCTTTCGTTCCCTCAACTCTAGAGAATAGAACCTATCGAGAAAGGCCGACTTAAATGACTACCATTCTACAGGGCCCGCTCCTACGGGTCTCTCACCCTTCCATTGATCATACCAAACTCAAGCAACACTTTTCAATTGATAAGCGACCAACCCCTCTTTCTCTACTGAACTCACCCCCTTGACATCAAGTATCTTGTAAACCTCATCCACAAACTCTTGAGGGTCCTCTTAAACTTTGGAGCCATGAAATTTTGTAGGGTTCATTCTAGCAAAATAGCTAACCCTAGAAGCATCCGAATTCATGTTAGCATTTCCCGCTGTAACAACTTACCACGTAACGACTTGAGCCAACATTTGGATAGTAGTCCTAAACTCTGCATGGGTCACAATTTAAACTACGGGATCAACTGGGACTTGATTCTCTTGTGGAGGAGCTCCTTGGTTAACATTCTCCTCTTCCATCCTTTATGTGTTAGCCCTTCGTGTATTCATATCGTGAAGACACAAGAGAAGGGTTAGGAGAAGAACTTTATAGAGTTACAACTCTAAGGCACGAATAAAGAATAATGAAAAAAGTGAAATTTCCTAAACATATTATAGCCTCTCATTTATAAATGTGGTGCACTTCACACTCATAAACAAGACTCTACAAGATGTGGCTTATGAGACATTTTTCCTAGAGTCATTCTAAACTTTTTGCTCTGATTACCAATTTTGTCACGACCTAGGGGTACCCCTAGATGTAACAAGGCACATAGAACCCCTGAAGGTACCATGTAAGCCCCTTAGCATATAATAACATAACCATAGAACAATAAAGAAGAAAATGCATTTCAAGTCTTAAGAAATTCTCATAAAAGCAAAGCGAAAGTCTAGATTTGTCTCAATTAGCCATCTATTACAATCGAAATGTCTAAATAGGGTCACAACCATTTTACAATATAGTCTTAAAATTAAAGTGCAAGGAAAGAAACATGAAGAACATCCTCCGTCCTCGAACCATGAAACTCACCGAAAGCAAGGAGATTATTCAATCCATACTTTGACCAAGAAGGAAGCACACCTCAAGAACCGGTCCGTACACTTATGAAAACATGTAGAAAATATGGGTTGGTACAAAAATGCACTAATTATGATAGCCATGCTAAAAAGGACATTTTAGTTGAATGAATGAAATTTCCTAAGTTAAAACCTCATTTGAAGATAATGGAACAACACAAGTCATAAGCATCATAAACTCATAATTCATCATATCATAAGAGAGAGACACCATAAGTACCCTTAAAGTCCACTTGTACAATGCAAGGATTGGATCCCATACTCCCACCCATGCTAAGTAAGGCTCCTTAGGCAACCATAGTTCATCAATCATGTCCTAGTTCATATTATGCCATAGTGGGAAATATCCTTAGCTGACATAGACAATATGAGCTAAACATGTAATCTACTGTCTACCCCACACCGAAAAGGGGTATCCTACTTGCCTAAGGTAGCACCATATATTTAGCCTAGGTGGATCCACTAGCTAAAGACCTATGAGAGCACACAGTTAAGGGATAATGAGATTGCTACTAGAAACCCGGACTCAACTAATGTAGAAGGTTTCCATCTCATGAGATACATACTTTAGGAACCCGAACTCAACTAGCGTAAAAGGAACCTAATTGGAAAGCCGGACTCAACTAGCGTAGAAAGCTTTCATCTCATATTCATATCCACTTGGTGCTAAGCATAAATTCCTATATATTGTATATTAAGTCTTGACTTAAGTTTATTTTCATGGAAGAATGTGTTAACACTAAATCCAACATATTCATATATATCTCCTAGATTCAATAGGTGAGAATAGTATTCCAACCTTAGAATCATCATATTGTGAACAAACCTTTCCACATCATATCATATTCATACATAGGTGTGCATATGAGGATATCATCTAACAACATAACAACTAGATCATAATCATAATCACTTTACTCTCAAAGTAATCTAGAAGAATGTACATAAGTCTCATCATCATGCATAATTGTCATACATTGTCCTTCTATGATCATAGATGTTAATTCACCAACATATCTAGAATTTCTAAATTAGACATGGATGACAACATAATTCAACTAACTTGATTACGATAAGCATGATTTCATAACATTCATCTATAACCAACAATTCACCTCACATGATCATAATTTGTGGATTCATGGGTTCTTGGGAAAATTCAACATAAAAACCATAGGAATTCATCAATTAATCCATAATACATCATAAATCAATCACTAAAAACGTTTTTTAAAGGAACCCACGACATTGAAGTAAAACCCTAACGAAATTGAGTAGAAACGATTGGTCCTTCAACCCTAGTCTTCAGCTTCTTCTTCTTCTTCCTTGGAGTTTTATAAAGAGGATTTTGGAGAGGGTTTTGATTTTGTTTTGGGGATTTAGAAATTATGAAGAAGATGAGTTAGTTTAGGTGTTTAAAATACTTATATAGGTGTCCTAAATATAAATAAAACGACCTCACTTAATGCTAACTTAAACTAGGAAAACCCCAAAAAAACCCTATGTCTAACTGCCAAAGGGCAGTTTCAAGCCTGACCTACGACCCACAACTCACGGACTGTGGGTCGGACCACGGCCTATCCTACTTTGTCATGGTTCATGGTATATAGCCTTCTTTGGAAGGCCTGACCCAGGACCCTCCCCCACGGGGAATGGGTCGACCCGCGGGGATTGAGTCCCCATCGTGGATCACTGCCTTGGGGTAGAATTTTGGGTAAATATTAGGGTCCTCCTCAAGGACCCTTGGTTGGTCATTTGTAACACTCCGGAAAATAGTAAGGTAAACTAGAGCCTAAAAGTGAGGGTGAGAGTCAATAATAAGGGCTACAAGAGTCAAGGCCAAAGGGCATGTGCCAAAGCCAAAGGGCAAAGCCATAGCCAAAGAGCACGGCTACTCCAATCTTGGAGCACACTGCCTCAACCTCACGAGAGGGACCACGGGTCATGGAGCCCTTCGTGGAGTTGCCTTGGCCATGGTAGAGTGGCCACCAAGTGGCCTAGCTACTACCTCAACTTCACGAGAGCGACCACCGCCAGTGGTTTTTACCATGGCTCATGGAGACCTTCCTGAAGATGCCTTGGGCAAGGGAGCTTGTGGCACAAAGTAGCCTAGCTATAGACCCAAGGGCCACGCGAGAGACCACGGCCAGTGGTCATGACCACAGCTCGTGGAACCCCTTGTAGTAATGCCTTGGGCTTGTAAGCTTAAGGCACCATGTGCCAAGCTACTGCCTCAAGACCACGAATGGGACCACGGCTCGTGGTCATGACCACGGCTCATGGAGCTCATCGTGGTCCCTAGCAGCTAACTTAAAGTGAGGGGCATTTTAGTAACTTTATATTTTAGTCCAACTAAAGTAGGGTCGTTTTGGGTAATTTTAGAGGTACTATATATGTTGTTTTTAAGTCAAATTCACCCAATTCAAGTCATTATTTCACAAGACCCAAAATAATTCCCAAAAACACTCTCCTCTCCAATATTTCTCTCACTAGAAACCTCCATAGAAGAAGGAGAAGAACATCAAGTTAGGGCTTGAAGAAGGAAACTTTCTCACACTATTTTTGTTTGATTCTTCACCTTAAGGTATGGTAGTCTTGATTTATGGATATATTTCTTCCATGAGGCCCTCAAACTCTCGATTTTAAAGTAGGAAATTCTCCAAAACCTAGAGTTTTCAATCTAAGTCATGGGTTTTTCCTAAAAATGATTTCAATGATTTAATTGTCTTATATTAAGATTGAATTGTTGTTTTATGGTGGTTTTATGATAAAATACCCCATGAACCCATGAATTTCCCATAATCCAATTTCATGATTTATGGCTTGGGTGTATTGTAGTAAGATGAATACCATGAATTGTACTCATTGTATTTTAATTATTGAATCATTTTAATATGCATGCCTAATTTAGTATTTCTAGGTGTGTTGGTGAAACATGATTCATGACCGTTGAAGGGAAAAATTATGAGAATCTTACATGTTAATGAGAATTGTCCATAGGCTTATGATTCACTTAGAAAGTGGAGATTCTATGACTATGGTGTAATTGTGGTATTGATTGAAAGGATATTATCCCCTATACCATTACACATGATTGTGCATGAAGTATGTATGTCTATGATGAAATTGTTTTGTTGATTGAAAGGCTATTCTCATGAAACACTATGAACATGATGTAAAAGGTTTACTCACATATTAATGATTCTAAGGTTGAAAGACTATTCTAACCTATCGAATCTATGAGATATCAGGATACCATGTTGGTTTGAGTTGCTAGGGCATTCTACCATTAACATTAACTTATGTAAAGACTTAAAATGAACTTAAAAGGGAATTATGCTTAGCACCGAGTGGATATGAATATGAGATGAAAGCTTATACGTCAGTTAGTATGACTTTCCATGTGGGTTCCTTATACCTCAGTTAGTCGGGGTTCCCAAAATGATATCTCATGCAATGGAAACCTTCTACGTCAGAAGTTCGGATTTCTAGAAGCAATCTCCATATCCCTTAACTATGTGCCTACATAGGTCTTTAGCTAGTTGATCAACCTAAAATCTAATACATGTAGTTCTACCTTAGATAAGTAGGACACCTCGTTCGGTGTGGGGGAAAGACACCGGATTCCATGTAGCTCACATGCTCTATGTCAGTTAAGGCTATATTTCCCTACATGACAAGAATATGAACTATTACAAGAACGTGAACATGAACTATGACTTATGACTTCTCAAGGAGCTCTACTTAGTGTGAGTGGGGGTATGGGACTTGATTTATTCATTGCACAGGTGGACTTTAAGAGTGGTTATGGTGTGGTTCCCTTATTCTATGAAATTTATGAATGTATCCACTTTTAATATACATGTCGGTATGATTGACTTTCCTCGATATGAGTAAATGAACATGAATGTAACCTTGTCTATGATTATTGACCATGATGAGGTCCAAGCATGATTTGTATGATGTTTGTGACCCCAAAATGGTAATTAGTAATAGATGGGATTATGAGATCTTTTCTATGCATTGCACAATTATGGATTATGGTTGTTTCTTAGATGGTTTGACTTGTATTTCTACACTAATGTGCATGATGACTCTTAAACTTGACAAAGGCATGATTTCAACTAAATTGTCCCTTTTTAGCATGTTTTGAATGATTTTATGCATGGTTATCATACTTTGTGCAATTTGGTGCTAACCCATATTTCTTCTACATTTTCTACAAAGTGTAGGTTTCGGCGTTTGACGTGATCTTCCTTCTTGTATAAAGCTTGGATTGACTATTCTCCAAAGCTATTGGTGAGTCCTTATGGATCCAAGGACGAGTGCTATCTTGTTGTTCCTTTCCTTTCATTGTATTAGACTTTTGGATTTCTATTGTAAGTGCTGTGAGCCTATTTTGAGAATTCGATGGTATTAGATGGCTGATGGAGACAATGTCTAGACTTCTATTTTCGATTTATGAAAAACTTTGATTGTAAAGAAAATTTTAATTCCGCATCATTTCTCTTATCTTATGTTTATGATATGCTAAGGTCTTGTATGAGACCTCTTCAGAGTCATGTACGCCGTGTTAAATCTACGTTCTCTTATCTTATGCAGCTATTGTTCTCTATTTTTTGGTATTTTGATATATTTTTAACTCTAAAATCACGTTATATTTGTGCCCTTGTAGTATGTTAGCGTCGTCTTCAACTTAACAATTCATTCACAAGGTGCTAATACAATTGAAAACTAAAATCTGAAATCAATCTAGGTGAATTGAAAATATATTTTTTTCAAAAACAGTATGAAACTTTGTAGAATAAGTAGGATCTTAGTTACCCTTCTTTCCTTCTCTTTCGTTTAATTAGCGAGCAAAACTAATGAACTAAATAATTGTCTATGCAATTTCTTATTTTTCTTCAGAATTGCCAGAAGCCCCAAATCACAGAAAGGAACAAAAACTTGAAATATGAAGTAAAAGGGATCGAAGAACAGTAAAGGGGTTTCTCAGGTAAAGGAATTTGGATTAAATGAACAAATAGAAGAATGAAACGAAGAAAACCCAATTAATTATCAGATTTAAATTCAAGTCATGTGCATAACCCACTGCTCCTTTATAAAACTAACAGCGGTTAGGATGGAGACTCAAAATGCACCACTTTATTAAAGAATAAGGATTATTAATGATCCACTAAAAGAAATAGGACTATTTTGAGTCTAAACTCAAATATAATGGACTATTTTAAGCCTTTTCTCTAGGAATTTGCAACACACTTAAATGCTCAACTTGTTTATCCTCACTTTGGGATTAAATATAAATATCATCAATAAACACAATCACAAATATGTCAAGATATTGCTTGAAGACCCTATTCATCAAACCTATAAACGTCACCAAGGTGTTAGTTAAGCCAAAAGACATCACCAAAATCTCATAAAAGCCATACCGAGTTCAGAAACTCATCTTTGGAATGTCATTTTCCTTTATCCTCAATTGGTGATAACCCAATCAAAGGTCAATTTAAAAGAAATAAGTCGCTCAATGGATTTGATCAATCAAGTCATCTATCCGTGGAATGGGATACTTATTTTTTATGGTAACCTTATTCTATTATTGATAATCAATGCACATTCAGAGGAAACGATCCTTCTTTCAAACAAACAATAATGGAGCATCCCCTAATGAGATTCTCAGACGAACGAATCCATTATCCATTAAGTCATTCAACCGATCCTTTTATTCCTTAAGTTTTGTCAGTGCTATATGGTATGGAGGAGTAGATATAGGTTTTTGTATCTCGGAGAAGGTCAATATCAAAGTATATTTCCTTTCCAGGGAGAAATACTAGTAAGATCATAGGGAAACACTTTTGGAAATAAATTTACAATCGTAACTGAATCCAGAGTAAGGGTTACATAATCCATTATCGTATCCCGAATAAGATGACAGATGAAACCCTTAGAAATCATCTTTCTAGATTTTAGGTAAGATTAAGAACATAGTTTTCCTTTTCCCATGACATGATAGGTTCGTTCAGAACCTTAAATGTGACAAATTAGGTCCTTTAATAATTCTCAACTACACCTCTTATGATTCAAAGTGTAGGCGATCGCTAGCAAGTATAAACCCAGTGAAGAGTTGGGGTAGATAAGGAATGATACGGAAGATAATTCAAGTACAAATGATTGAAGTGCTCTAATTTCTTGTAGAATAGAGTAAATAATACGCAACATAATGTAAATCAATAGGTTTCAATTATCAATATCACGAGAGTTTTGGTATCCAATTGTTAATGAAGACAAATAGTACGGGATTCGAACATGTATAGAGGGGACCTTAGGAGTGTGTGTAATCAAATACTAATTTCGCTTAACGGGTAGTTGATAATTGCTTGAAGTTGTTAAATCTCAATGGGTAGGATAGATTTTAACTATAACAACCATTTTTCAATCAGCTACTATGTTTTAAGTTTGTTTTTTTGAACCTCAACAAGCTTAACAATAAAAACAATCCAATTCTTTAAATTAACCTACATTATCAAGCTGGGTTGTAAAGACATAAACCAATAAAACTATCAATCATTTATTGTACTCTAAGCAACATTCGCAAGAAAGAATCGAGAGTTAAACCTAAAACTAAATTTGGAACTTCGGTACATAAATGAAAACACTAATAAATAACTGAATCCATTTGGAAACAACATTAAATCTAGCAATTAACAATGCCCACAAGCTAATTTATGTATTCGATTATAGTGCCACACACTTAATGAAAAAAGTGTTTAGCTAAACATAACAAAAAGAAAGAAATAGTTACCAAAATGATGTTCCATCGGAATGACAATATCCCAAATGCTCAATGCAAAAATTAAGACTAAAATCTTAAAACCTCGATATCTAAGCTCAAAAACTCTCTCCAACAATATTCAGTATGTCAAAATATCTAAAATCTATGTAAGCCACTTTTCTCTCTCTTCAAAAATTAATTTATATGTTTCCAAAAACATCCCAAAATTTTAGTACGTGGTCCCATCGGTGAAGTTAGTTGGGATGTCCGAATGACTCGATGATACGCATATTAGCACACCCTTGCCATTTGGACTTGCTTTCAATACTCAGTTGTTCTATTCATTTAGGCGAGCTAGGATAAGCTCACCGTTCCATTTGTTGCTTCACCGAAGGGTAGTTTTGTTCGCCTAGTTGGCTTAGTTCATGAGCCAACTCGCTGGACCTTTTGGCGAGCTAGAATCTTACTTGGCGAGTCATCGAGTGGCTTTTGCGAGCTCCAGCTTTCCTCTTCTTCAGCTTTTCCAACATTTATGCTTCTTTTCACAAGTAATATCCTTATCTTGTTTTTTAGTCGTCATGACCGCAAATTAACAAATTAACATCAGTTATGAACAAAAAATAGGCATTGAGGAGACTAATTTATTAAATAGAAAGCCTTAAATGAGTCAAAATTCCTTACTCATCAACGACCCAGCTTAAAATTTTGCTTTTCGTCAAGTGTCACGCCCAGAAATAATCCCAGGACGCGGACACGGGACCTAGGATCACAAGTGACCCCTAGCTAACTCTGCTGGCATAACATAAGCATACTAATAATAATGGAACTTATGCGGAAGCTAAATATCATGAAAATAAAAGTGATGGGGAATACCCATCCTAAAATTGAATGTATAAAATATGAGAGCTTAATACGAAAGAAACACTAAACTCAAATGCTAAGCTGAATCTAGACAATGTCTGAAAATGGCCTCTAACTGACTAGATATGCTGGGACAAGCCCCAGCTAAATCTAGAAAGACTGAAACTAAAAGACTGAAAAATTGAAATTATAACATGATTGTTGTCGTCGAAGAATGAGGACTCACCAGTGATGCTGCTGAGCTGGAGATCGGGGACCGATCTATGCGTGGTTTCTAAGATGAGAACGTGGACCTACATCACGAGAAGATGTATGACAGAGTATACGTCAGTACTAGAAAGGGACTGAACATACATGATAGAGTAAAGCTGAAATAAACATATAACTGAATAAGTAATAAAGCAAGAATATAATCTGAACATGATATAGATACTGAATGATGAGCTAACTGGATGCAATGACTAAATTTATAACATGCTAAGACTGAATACTGACTATACTGAAAAATGTGGTCAGCGCAATAGAGTCTGACTAAACTGTGGGAGCTACTAATAACCGACAATAAAACCACATGAGCTAAATGTGGAGTCTAATGTATACGCCCCATCGAGAAGACCCAATATACCATGCCACAGGTATAGAGGCATGACTGGCGTGATCACTAAATGATGCCCACAAAATGGGACTTACAACCTACGTGGCTCGTAGTTCTGGGACTATATGGGTGACTGACCCTAGTCCAACCCGGTATTATGCTACTCCCAATAGATTAAGTGATTAACAGATTATAAATGTATTACTATAATGTACTGGATAGCTCAAAATTGACATGCAAACTAAGAATGTACATTAATATTCTGATAATGACACATTCAAAAACTAAGGCAGGTATATCTGAAATAACTGAAATATCTGACCTAGCGTGTGTAATTCAAGAACTAAAGAACTACATAGCTAGGGTTGTGTAATTCATACAAGAAACAAAGTAATAACATGATAATATGATTTAGAATACTTAAATAACTAGTTCATGATAATCTATTGAAGTTCTAGAAATCCTATGTCTCGTTATAATACGAGAATCAAGAATCTGACTTAATTCTAGGGACCTAATGGATGAAAGGAACCCATTAGTAAAATCTCACATACCTGGTGATGAATTTCATGAAGAAATCTTTCGATTACGAGGCTGGAACTGATGGTACCTTTTTGTGTTCTTAAACTAGGGTTCTTGACTTCTTTCTCCTCTTATGCTGTAATTTTTCAATGATTTGACTTAGGTAGGTTCTAGTTATGTTTCTAGGCTAAAACTGACAAAAACCACGTAGTTTAGGGATAAAACGACGCAATTTAGGGGTACAACAAAATAGGAAAAGAAGAAAAGACCCCTAACTTAACTTTTGTCGAGGTCACTGACGGTCGTGATTGACGGACCGTCGATGGATCGACAGTCCGTGCTGGTCTATCGTCACTCGTGACTTGAAACTTATTTGGAATGTTGGACCTACGGCCCTTGACCACGGACCTTGGTCTGACCTACGGTTTGTAGGTCATAGCGTGGGTCTATCTTTAGCAATATTTTCAAGGCTATTCTCGGAAGGGTTGCAGGTGGCCTCCCACGGACCACCAGCATGGACCGTGGGTTACCCTACAGTCCGTGG
Source organism: Solanum tuberosum (assembly GCF_000226075.1). Taxonomy (NCBI): domain Eukaryota; kingdom Viridiplantae; phylum Streptophyta; class Magnoliopsida; order Solanales; family Solanaceae; genus Solanum; species Solanum tuberosum. The sequence goes on from NW_006239162.1 coordinate 497,710, forward strand.
GTGGCAACCGTGGGTTACACCTATAACTCCTAGAAACCTATAATTTTGGTGTTCTAGCATACGGGGTGTTACATTATCTCCCCCTTAAGAACATTCATCTTCGAATGAAGACTAAACTAGCTGAAATAGAGGGAAAGAGCTGCAAACCCTACTACTAAACACTGAAGACTGATTTATGATTGAATTGAGTTCCAAGAACATGCAAAAACGCTGAAAATGCAGGTACAAACTGAAGGAGCATGATACTTAACACTTAATCTATGCATGAATGACTGAAAAACTGAAGTTGAACTATTACCTCAAGCTGGAGTGGAATCAGAAGGAAAGAGGTGGGGTAGTACTTGGACTTCATGGCTGCTTCTGCTTCCCAAGTAGCTCCCCTTATGGACTTACTCTTCCAGAAAACGTTGACTGAAGCAACTTCCTTGTTTCTCAACCGTCTAACCTGATGATCGAGAATCTCAACTGGTACATCCTCATAAGAGAGACATCTTTCACAGCTACACTCTCTAAAAGTACTATGGATGCTGGATCACCCATACACTTTTTCAAAAGTTAAATGTGAAAGACCGGATGCACTACTGCTAATTCTGCTGGCAATTATAACTCATAAGCCACTTTACCAATCCTTTTCGGAATCTTGTAAGGGCCTACATATCGTGGTCTAAGCTTCCCTTTCTTGAAAAATCTCGTTACTCCCTTCATAGGTGACACTTTCAGGAAAACCCATTCATCAACTTGGAACTCTAGTTCCCTTTTACTTACAGCTGCATAAGAATTCTAGCGACTCTGGGCAGTCTTAAGTCAATCTCTAATGAGTAGCACTTTCTCCATAGAATCAGGAATTGAATTTGGCCCTATCAAGGCTGCTTCACCTACTTCATACCAACCAACAGGAGCTCTGCATCTACGCCCATACAATGCCTCATAAGGGGCCATCTGAATACTGGAATGGTAGCTATTATTGTAGGCAAACTCTATAAGAGGAAGGTGATCATCTGAACTACCCTTGAAGTTGATCACATAAGATCTTCACATGTCCTCTAAAGTCTGAATGGTACGCTCTGTCGTGCCATCCGTCTATGGATGAAATGTTGTGATAAGGTTAACATGAGTACCAAGACCTTTCTGAAATGACTTCCAGAAATAAGAGGTAAATTGAGGACCTCTATCTGAGATGATAGACAAAGGAACCCCGTGCAAACTAACTATCTCATTAATGTAAAGCTTGGTGTAGTCCTCTGCAAAATTTGTAGTCTTGACTACCAAAAAGCGAGACGACTTATTAAGTCTATCAACTATCACACAAATGGAGTCATGTTTTCTGCGAGTACGAGGCAATCCTATAATGAAATCCATGTTGATCATTTCCCACTTCCAAGTAGGAATGTCGATATCTTGAGTCATACCCCCTAGTTTCTAATGTTCTACCTTCACTTGCTGACAATTGGGGCACTTAGCCACAAAATCTGCTATATCCCTTTTCATACCATTCCACCAAAAGACTTTATGCTGATCACTGTACATCTTTGTAGCGCCTGGATGAATAGAATATCTAGAGTTCTGGGCTTCTGAAAGTATATGTTGTTTCAACTTACCCACCTTAGGAACACACAATCGAACCTGAAAGCGAAGATCACCATCTCCCCTTAGGAGAAAACCTCAACTCTCTGTTGGTGAACTTCACCCTTAAGTTGAAGCAAGATTGGATTACTATCTTTCTTTTCCTTAACCTCCGCTACCAATGAAGATTCTGACCCATTCTGAACTGTCACACCACCATCTGATATGCACATAAGGCGAACTCCCAAGCGAGCAAGCTTGTGAACATCCTTCACTAGTTCTTTTTTTCTTCCTCATAATATGCTACACTACCCATAGATAGTCTGCTAAGAGCATCTGCTACTACATTGGCCTTACCAGGATGGTAATGCACACTCATAACAAAGTCCTTGAGGAACTCAAGCCATCTCCTTGGACGAAGATTTAACACTTTCTGGGTGAATACATATTGAAGGCTCTTATGGTCTTTGAACACATCTATGTGAACACCATACAAGTCATGCCTCATAATCTTAACTGCAAACACCACTGCTACAAGCTCGAGGTCAGTAGTTGGATAGTTCTTCTCGTGAACCTTATGTTGTCTAGAAGCATATGCTATATCATTATCTCGTTGCATCAACACACAACCTAGGCCGACCCTGGATGCATCACAATAGATAACATAACCGTTTGAACCCTCTAGTAAACTCAAAACGAGAGCTGTAAAAAACCTAGTTTTCAGTTCTGCAAAGCTTTCCTCACAATCATCTTACCACTGAAACTTGAACTTGTTATGAGTCAACCTAGTCAATGGAGAAGCTATGGATGAAAAATCCTTTACGAATCTTCTGTAGTCACCAGCCAAACCCAAGAATCTTCTAATATCTGTTGGGGAGGTAGGTCTGGGCCATTGTTTCACTGCTTCAATTTTCTGTGAATTCACTTAGATCCCTTCGCAAGACATAATGTGACCAAGGAAAGAACTAGATTGTAGCCAAAACTCACATTTGCTAAACTTAGCGAATAAAAGGCGATCCTTGAAAGTCTGCATAAAAACCCTCAAATGACTCGCATGTTCTTCCTCATTCCTAGAGTAAATGAGGATATCATTAATAATGACGATAATGAACAAGTCCAAATACTGCTTGAACACTATGTTCATCAAATCCATGAAAGTTGCAGGAGCATTTCTTAGTCCAAAAGACGTAACTACAAATTCATAATGACCATACCGAGTGCTGAAGGCTGTTTTCGGGAAGTCACTATCTATGACTCTAAGCTGATGATAATCGTATCTTAGGTCTATCTTTGAGAAGTGACTAGCACCCTGAAGTATGTCAAACAAGTCATCAATCTTGGGGATAGGGTACTTATTCTTAATTGTGATCTTGTTCAACTGTCTATAGTTAATGCACATTCTGAGAAAACCATTTTTTTTCTTGACAAACAACACTGGAGCACCCCACAGGGAAATACTAGGTCTGATGAAGCCCTTATTTAGAAGGTCTTTCAACTGCTCTTTCAATTCATGAAGCTCAGCTGTAGCCATTATCTAAGGAGGAATAGAAATAGACTGGGTATTTGGAAGGAGATCAATTCCAAACTCGATTTCCCTTCCGGGAGGAACTTCGGGAAGATCTTCTAGAAACACTTTTGGAAACTCATTAACTACTGGAACTCACTCAAGAGTAGGGGTTTCAGAGGTAGAATCATTGACCCGAACTAGATGATAGAGATAACCGTTAGAAATCATATTTCTAGTCTTAGGTTCAGAAATGAATCGACCCCTAGGCGCTAAGCTACTACCCTTCAATTCTAAGATTGGTTCGTCTAGAAACTAAAAACGAACAATACTAGTTCCACAATCGATTGAGGCATTAAAGGAATATAACTAATCCGTGCCTAGAATGACATCAAAGTATACCATTTCTAACTCTATAAGATCTGCTCAGGTGACTTTCTTAGAGACTGTGACCGGGCAATTTTTGTATATCCGTCAAGCTATAATTGAGTCACCGACTGGAGTAGATACTAAGAAGGGTTCTGAGAGAGTTTTTGGACTAACATTGAAGTTGATTGCAATAAAAGGAGTAACAAAAGAGAGAGTAGCCCCTGGATCTAACAAAGCATAAACATCGAGATTAAAGACTCGTAACGTACCAGTGACTACATCAGGAGAGCCTTCCTGATCCTGGCAAGCCTAAAAAGCATATATTATGTTCTGGCGCTGATCGCCACCAGTACCAGATGAATTACCCTACTGAGTCGGGTGACTTGTTGGTGCTGCTGGAGTTGTAGGTTGAGATCTACCATTATTACCTCCATGAACTGTTTAGACGGACAATCCTTCAACCTATGACCAGACTTACAACATCCAAAGAATCGTTCTTGTCCTGAGAGGCATTCACCCGGATGGTTCTTACCACACTTGGGGCATGTTGGGTAGATTTTGGTAGCTAAAAAACATCCCTTCGACTTAGAGCCAGATGCCCTACCTCTTTGAACATGCCTAAACTTGAAGGATGGAACACTAGCTAATGAAGGAGCCGGGGCTGAACATTTCTACTGACCCTGCAAGTGATTTCCACCACCCGATTTCTGTTGAGAATACTCATAGTTCCTAGTCCTAATTCTCCTATTCCCCTTAGCCTATTCCCTAAGCTTATTTCCCTCAACCTACTGATCATGAGTCATGAGCCTAGAAATGTTCATGTTATCCAGTAACGTAGCATTCATGCACTCTATTATCACCAAGTCTGACACTCCATACAAAAACTTATTCATCTGAGCCCTGGAGTCAACAACTATGTGAGGAGCATACCTGGAGAGTTGGGTAAACTTAAGTCCATACTCTTGTACTGTCATGCTACCTTGCCTTAATTTCATGAATTCCTGAGCTTTTGCTTCCTTTAACTCTCTCGGGAAGAACGTGTCCAGAAAAGTCTCACTAAAGCATTCCCAAGTGATACGAGCTACATATGTACCCCTGTTCTCTTTCCATGGAATATACCTTATATGAGCCACATCCTTAAGCTGGTAAGATGCCAACTCAACCCGATCATTCCTAGGTACCTGCATCACTTAAAAGATCTTCTCGACCTCATCAATGAAGTTTTAGGGATCCTCACCAATCTGCAATCCTAAAAATATAGGCACATTCATCCTAAAAAAATCACGAACCGTGGCTGCCACCGATCAACCACTAGCATTCACAGGAACTTGAACACGCTGATTGTTCTAATTGGCCACACTCTGAGCCAACATCTGAATGGCATTCCAGACCTCTGAATTCGAAACATCCTGATTTGGGACATGAGGAGCTACGTTTGCGTTGATGGCATTCACATTCTTAGCATTAGCTCTACGAGTAGGCATGATCTGCAACGTAGAACGGAATTAGCTCATACCTTATGCATGATAAGAGTAACAAGAATTTGAAGATTTTTCTTAAATTTTTTTTTAGCCTCCCTCTCATTATATGTGGTGCGCACTTTCACACCCATGAAAAGTAATCTACCTAGTGCGGCCTTTCAGACATCCTGGGACTCTTGAACCTAATGCTCTGATACCAAGTTTGTCATGCTTCGAGCTAACCCCAGGATTCAGACATGGGACATAGGATCACGAGTGACCTCAAGCTAACCCTACTGGCATAACATAAGCATACTAATAATAATAAAACTAATACGAAAGCTAAATATCATGAAAATGAAAGTGATGGGGAATACCCATCCTAAAACTTAATATATAAAATCTGAGAGTTTAATACAAAAGAAATATCAAACTCAAATGCTAAGTTGAATCTAGACGATGTCTAAGAATGACCACTAACTGACTAGAATTGTTGGGACATGCCCCAGCGAAATCTAGCAGAACTGAAACTAAAAGACTAAAAACTGAAATGATAACATGATTGTTGTCTTCGGAGAATGAGGACTCACCACTGATGCTGCTGAGCTGGAGATTGGGTATCGATTTATGCATGGTCTAGAAGCTGAGAACCTGGACCTACATCATGAGAAGATGTAGCGCAAAGCATGCGTCAGTACTTGAAAGGTACTGAGCATGCAGGATAGAGTAAAGCTTAAATAAACATATAACTGAACAAGTAATAAAGCAAGAATATGATCTGAACATGATATAGATATTGAATGCTGACCTAACTGGATGCCATGCCCAAATTTATAACATGCTAAGACTGAATACTGACTTTACTAAAAATGTGGTCAATACAATACAGTATAATTGAACTATGGGAGCTACTAATAACCGACAATAAAACCACATGAGCTAAATGTGGAGTCCGATGTATAAGCCCCAACGAGAGGACCCAATATACCATGTCATAAGTATAGAGGCATGACTAGCGTGATCACTAAATGATGCCCACAAAGAGGACTTACAACCTACGTGGCTCGTAATTCTGGGACTATATGGGTGACTGGCCCTAGTCCAACTCGGTATTATGCTACTCCCAATAGATTAAGGGATTATCACATTATTACTGAATTACTCTAGTGTACTAGATAACTCAAAATTGACATGCAAATTGAGAATGTACATTAATACACTGATAATGACATATTCAAAAACTGAGGCATGTATATCTGAAATAACTGAAATATCTAGCCTAGCGTGTGTATTTGAAGAACTAAAGAACTACATAGCTAGGGTTCTGAAATTAATGCAAGAAACGAAATAATAACATGATAATATGATTAACAACACTTATATTACTTGTTCATGATAGTCTATTGGAGTTCTAGAAACCCTAGGTCTAGTTATAATAAGGGAATCAAGAATCTGACTGAATTCTATGAACCTAATGGGCGAAAGGACCCCACTAGTTAAATACCACATACCTGGTGTCAAATTTCATTGAGAAATCTTTTGATTTCGGGGCAGGAAATGATGGAACCTTGTTGCGTTCTTGAACTAGGGTTCTTCACTTCTTTCTCCTCTTACGCTCTAATTTTCTAAGTTTTGATGAATTATTTGACTTAGGTAGGTTCTAGTTATGTTTCTAATCTAAACCTAACAAAAACCAAGTAGTTTAGGGATTAAACAACGTAGTTTAGGGGTCCAACAAAATAGGAAAAGACCAAGAGACCCCTGACTTAACTATTATCGGGGTCAACGACGATTGGACTGACGGACCGTTGAGGAATCGACGGTCCCTGCTGGTCGACCATCAATCGTGACTGGAAGCTGATTTGGAGGGTTGGACCTATGGCCCTAGACCAGAGACTATGGTCTGACCTACGGTCTGTAGGTCCTGGTGTGGGTCTACCCTAAGCCAAATTTTCCGGACTATTATGGGAAGGGTTGCAGGTGGCCTCCAACGGACCACCAGCACGGAACGTGGGTCACCCTACGGTAAGTAGATGGCAACCGTGGGTTGCACCTCCAATTTTTGTGTTCTAGCATACGGGGTTTCCATAAAGTAAACCACTAGATCAATCAGGTCAACAATTGTCACGACCCGGGGTTACCCGCTAGAAGTAACACGACGTAATTGACCGCGAAAGGGTCGCATACAAGCCTTATAGCATACATGAACATAAAAGCATAGAAATATATTGCGGAATATAAAACTTTTTGTTACAATTGAAGTCTCTTATAAAATGAAAGAGAATCTATGATACTATTTCTCAAACAATCTATAAACTTGGATTATAACTCTTGAAACACAATATTAGGAACATGGCCCTTACCTAAGTCTAAATCATCAAAGTAAAGACAATAAAAGACATATGGTTGAGCCCTCGAATACAATGAGGACTCACCAATCTTCTTTTTCTTGATCTCCTATGAACCTAGCCACGATGATCTAATCCAATATCTCGAAAGACTACACTTATATAAAATGTAGAAAGATGGGGTTAGCACAAAAAGTACCAAGTATGGAAGCCATGCACAAAACCATTAAAACATTCATAAAAAGGTTATTCCATTTGAAATCATGCTATATGCCATTTTTAAACATCATTTTTGAAATAGTTGGAGAATGCAACCAATAAGGCAACTCACATACATTACATTATAACATGAGAGATATCATTATAATAACAATCAGTCTCCAACATCAACACAATACATATCCCAATCTTCACAATACATAGCCTCCAATCATAACACAATGCAAAGTCAAATACCAAGATCATCTCATCATTAAGTAATCATCACATAAGCAATCTCTAAGAAACATATCTACAATGTATGGTTGACATCCCATAATACCAACCCTACTAAGTACTCCTTTGAAGCTACCTTAATCATGCACTTCATTCTTAGACCTCACCATAAGCAATAGCCATCAATAAGGAAATAGTCATGTACATTACTTTAATTATAACGAAAGTCATTCATAACAACTATCTATTCAATATACATGCATGCATTCAAATCTCATCACAATATAAATGAAACATCCCATGACATCCTACTAAGTCTACTTGTGCAATATGGAAGTGAAGTCCCATACCCTCACTCCTACGAAGTAAAACTCATTAAGAAGTCATAGTATAGTTCATGTGTCATTCATTATCTTTATTATATAGGGAAAGTAGCCATAACCGACATAGACCATGTGAGCTATATAGAATCTGGTATCGTGTAACCCCACACCGAAAGAAGGTGTTCTACTTGCCTAAGGTAAAACTAAACGTGTTAGCTTCTAGGTGGATGCACTAGCTAAGTCATATGTTGGCGCATAGTTATGGGATATAGAGATTGGTTCTACAAACCCGCCCTATTGCATTGGCGGACGGGCTTCCATCTTATGAGTTTACTTTGGATGACCCAACCTATTGCATTGGCGAAGGGCCTTTACCTCATTGTCAATATCAACTCGGTGTTAAGCATTATTTCCCAAATTATACATCATTAGTCTTGAATTATAATTACTTGTGTGAACGAGTGCTCTACCCTTCATTCAATACAATTCATTAAATATCTCATAGATTCATTAAAGTGAGAATTGAACTTTCAACCTTAGAATCATCATTAGTATGTGAAAATAACTTTCACACTAAGATCATGTGTACTCATGAGAATGGACTTTCAATCAACACAATAGGATCATCATGGTCATGTACATTTCATGCATAATAATATGTGCATATGAGAACTATACTTTCAATTAACACCATTGATACATCATGATCATGTTTATGCATGGATTTTGTGTTTGTAATTGTCCTTGGAATGACACAACAACGGCATTATCATCATCCTAGACAATTCATACAATATCAAGTGTAAGAGTAAGGGAAAAATGACCTTTCAACAATACCACAATATACACAATAGTCATAGGACCTTCACTTTTTAAGTAAATCATAAGTTCAAACATAATCTTATCAACATGTACAAACCTTCATAATATGCCCTTCAATGGCTATGGACCAACTCATCCCAAACATGTAGCAATAGCACATTTGATAAGGAAATACCATGATCAAACAACTCATCAATACGTCAATCTCATCATTATTGGTACTTTATACTTCAAGTATTCATAAACATGCATTTAATATCATGACCAAGTTAATTCATGTTTAGAAGCATTATCCTAAACCCATCCAAGTCTAGGTGATCTAATCTAAGGCATTACATGAAGAATTTTGTCATTCTAGGAGGATCACGTATAAACCCTCAATTTGTCTCTTTCATGACACAACCCTAAAATCTTAGGTTAATCAAGAATACATGTAGAATTATGCTAACATCAAGTAACTACATCATAATTAAACACCTCCACCTTTCAAGTGGATCAACAAGTTCATATACAATATTCATCAACATATACAACCCTAGAAATTTTCCTTTCAAGGCAAGGAATCAAGATCCACCCAACTTCAAGAATTACCATACTAGATAGAGAGATATCATGATTCAACAACATAATAATCATAAAAATAATCAATTGTTAAGCTTCCATGATCAATCAAGTCACACCTTAGTTCACAATTTACGAAGAAGGGGAAATCATGGGTTCAAGGAAATTTTCATCAAAATCCACCAATACTCCATTAGTACAATCATAAATCACCAAAATCAATAATAATAAACCTTAAATAAACAATTGAATTCGTTTTGGAAAGAGACCCATGACTAGATTGTAAAACCCTAGAATTAGTGGATTTGAAAACATGATTTGAAGGGGATCCTTGAATGAAACATAGACAAGGATGAAAACTCCCATACCTTATGTGTAGAATCCCACCAAATTCGTATTGAAAATCTCCCATCTTTGAGCCCTAGTTGATCTCTTTCTTGGTCTTGAATGGAGCTCTAGAGAGAAGACTTTTGGAGGGAAGAAGAGTACTTGGGTTTGATTTGGGGTCTTGGTTATAGTGAGTTAATTAGGGGTTTAATGACATAAAATAGTTTATATATATGTATAATTACTATATTAAGTAACCCCTACTTAAAAAAAACTAAAACCGAATTACCTAAACTAACCCCACCTATTGGCCGGCTTTGGGAAGATTACAGGTGCCATTCACGAGACCCCATCCACGGACCGTGGATGGGACCACTCCCCGTACTGTGCGGTCGTGGGTTAGGTCTGCAGCATTGTCTTATTGTCCTGGACCTACGGAGAAAGACCTACGAGGCGTCAATTGACCTACTGGCCATAGATGTCCATCCGTAGGTCACACATTTTGACAGTTTTTTGCTTTAAGGGACAGCCTTGGGCTTAGGCTTTAGGGTCCCCTTCAAGGACCCTTGGTTTGTCCTTGGGGGGTCATACCTTGATGTTTAACCCCTAGGCACCTCAACCTAAGCTCAAGAAGTCAATATAGAACCCACAACCAAACATCAAACTCAAAATGTCACATGTTAGGCTCTAGTTTCACTTACTAGTTTCCATTAGACTTTAGCTTGGTCTTACTAGATTTCCGAGTTGTTACTTTATCTTCCCCTTAGGAACATTGGTCCTCGAAAGACACTGGGAATACTTTAAGGGATATCAACTCAAGACTAGCATCCCATCATGCATGCAACATTATATACAATGCACAAAACTAAGAGGAAACATCAACTCCACTTCAACATGGTCAATGCAATTTCAAGAAAGTATGAACCATATCTACAAACTCATTATGCATGAAATTCACATAATTATTTATGTTCGAGGAGGAACTACCATCTCCAAGTCACAACATGCTCAACGTACTATCATGGAGCTCATATACCATTATTTCTCAAAACAAACCATTTCATAGAAGGAGGAATTTCTTAACTACAACCCAAAGCATGCTCATATATTCTTCCCATGAAGTTCAATAGGCAACTCATACTCAATGAACTACAACATGAGGAACATAATTCACATAAGAATCATTTTCTTTCAAAACACAACTTTTCATGAACATGCATCATATAAAGAAGTCATGGAAGCAAATAACCACATAACAACAATATTAGCTAGGCATACCATCTCCTTCTTGGAAGTGAGCCTTCACAAACACTTCCAAACATCATTAATCACATAGTCATAGGAAGAATTATCTTTTTTTTCTCATTAAAAGCAAGCTCAACACAACAATATGGAGCCAACGTGCCATTTCATCAAAACCATAACAAAGCATGTTCATCACATCATCTCATGAAGTCAAATATGCCATCACCATATTATAATGCACAACAACATGAGGAATATGTAAATCATGAAAAATTCATTTTATACAAAGTAAGACTCTTTCAAAAACATACTCAACATAAGGAGATCATGGAAATTTCTAAAACACTCATGACTCCTAGACAAAAGACAAACCCAAAAAGGAACTCTTGGTCTGAAGCTAGAATAGGAATAGGAGAAATGGATGAGGACATCGGGAATTTCAATCAATGTTTCTACTCAAGCACATGATCTCCCCTTGTGAGTAATCCCTTTTTTACAAAAGACTCAATTACCACTCCTTCCACAAACTCAAAGCATTTCTAAGACCCATTATAACTTCACCGGGCTCTAAAACTAATAGAGGTCTAATAATCATGCATCCAAGCACTACCAAGTTTAACAAAAGTAACTCTATGGAACAAGGAAATAATAGGACACACATAGCATACAAGACTCCAAAATCATAAAATGGGTCAAGGAGAACTTATCATCTAAGGCTAGAGGAGAAAGAGAAGGGGACATAAGGATATTGGGACATCTCATGGGCCCTTGGAATCCCAAATAACCACCACCAACTAAAACCCTTACTAAAAACACCACTCCTCAACATTTCATGAAAGCATTTTCTTATTCTTCTATTTCTTAGCTTGTCGGTCTAAGATCCCAATTGGTACTTCTAAATTAGAGAGGTTCTCATCTAAGCACTATACTCACAAGCAACCTTACCAACACCACTCAAAGTCTCATATGAGCCTACCAAACCGGGACTAAATTTCTCCACTCACTACACCTTTTAAGGTGAGATTATCAAGCAAGCCTAAATCATGACCATCAAGGACACTCAATGACCTTACCATCTAAGCACATTATCCCCCACTTGGGGTAAGCCTATACGAACACTTTACAACATCACACAATATAATTCTAAACCATGGTGAATTACACTTCTACCCTTTTTAGGGGAATCTATTGACTCAACACATATAGGCCTTACTCAAACACCCTCGTTCACCAAACTTTACAACCTACCAAAACTCAAAATGGTCAAGTAGGGTTCTACCATCAATATCATATCACAACTATGAAGCCCATTCACACCGAGGACAACACAAAAATTCATCATATCCAATTTATCATGTCACAAAAAGACAAGTATTACCGTAATAGAGTTAAGCATAAACCACATATTGGAACCATTAAGAGGAACTTTCTTTTCCTCTCTTCCTCTTAGCCTTAAGAATCGGGAAAGCTCTCATTAGATGGTCACCTCCACCACAACCATAACAATCCTTTGTACCGACTAGACACTTACCATTATGTTTCTTTCTACACCTAGCACAAGTAGACCTAATCACATAAGATCCAGTACCACTCACTCCTTGAGATTTTGGGGTAGACACCTTCGTTTGGTGAAACTTAGGGGAAACTTAAAAGAGCTTTGTCCATGAAACCTTTGTCTCTTTCAATTCTACTAAGGTTGGATCAAGACGATTCTAGACCATTTCCAACCCTTTTTATCACCTTTGGTGGGATCTACCAACCAATCATATCTAGGTATTATCTAAGCACCCTACTTAAAATTACCATACTTAAGATCAATCTTAAAAGATAACTAACTCTTTGAAGTTGGTCAACACTTACACTCATTCTTCTTCACCTTAAATAGGTTGTACATGCAACCCTCAAAGTCAACCTTAAGACACAACAATCCAAACTTATGGCATAGAATTTCCCCCTTTCCACTCTCGGATATGCTCATTCGGGAACTAACAAATTGACTATACGGGTTCTATCATCACCTAGGAACATGACAATAATACTACCAACCCACCCTAAGGGTGACATAAATCTAGCAAATCAACTCCTATGTAGTCACATAGCCATCATTGGCATAATAACCAACATCTTCTCCCTCGCTCCTTGTAGCATAAGCCCTCCAAGTAGTCATATCCTAAGACCATCTCCAACCCATCTCTATTTTACTCTCCATTCTCTATATTTGGAGAGTAAAATAGAGAATGGATTCTCCAACCACTCTCTATTTCACTCTCTATTCTTCAATTATGGAGAGGTGAATAGTAGTTCTCCAAATTTGGAGAACTACTATTCACCTCTCCATAATTGAAGAATAGAGAGTGAAATAGAGAGTGGTTGGAGAATCCATTCTCTATTTTACTCTCCAAATATAGAGAATGGAGAGTAAAATAGAGATGGGTTGGAGACAATTATTTTCTAATGTAATATAACATTTTAAAATATATTATTAATAAGTTACTATTTCCGCAAATTAATATTTTTTTTATTTTATTTTTTAAAAGAAATGTTCACTTTAAATATGTAATTTAAAGTTATTTTAATATTATTTATATTATATGCAATTATTAATTAAGTCTCTAATATTTGTAATTATTTTCCAAGTAACATAACATCTAAAACATATTATTGATAAGTATACTACTTCCATCCCGAATTAACAATTTTTCTAATTTAATTTTTAATTTTTTTGTCATTTTAAATATGTAATTTAGATTATAATTATTTTTCATTATGAAGTATGCACAAAATTTACATGATAATTCAAACAATCAACTTTTATGTTATAGTGTTAAATTATTAAACTACACTTTTTAAAGAGCATGAAAATATTTGATACAATAGTTCAAAATGGAATAGAGGAAGTAAATTAATACATGAAATAATTGGATACAAGATGAAATTGTTAATTTAAGCAATTTTTAGCTATACATAAATATAAGGACAAAAAAATGGTCATTTTGAACTCCGTAATACATTAATAGAACATTTATGAGAGTAACATATAATCTTGAAAGTTGAGTATTTATGTAAAATTTAAAATAAATTTTATGATAATACAATATTTCTGATGTGATTATATTTCATCAATGATTTCACTTTTATTTGAATTGTTCTTAATATGTATTATATGTAATATTTATTGCAATTTATGTTATTTATAAATTTAGAATAAAATATAATTTTATATTAAATGAAGAATTTGAAAAAAAAATTGTATTACATAAAGATTATAGAGTGATTATTTGCAAAAAGAATAAATGATTTGTATTATGAAATGAGAAAATAAGAATGAAATAGGAATAATAATATAATATTGAGGAGAGAAAAAAAGATTCTTTTTTAGAGAGTAAAATAAAGAGTTGGGTTGGAGTTGATTGTCTGAAAAAATAGAGAACTCTATATTTGGAGAGTAAAATAGAGGATAGGGTTGGAGATGCCCTAAAGACCACTGGTTAGAGAGAAAGACCTTAAAGAGTTAAACTCTATGGCACGACTCGAGAATGAATAAGTGAAGTTTTCCTAATGTCCTATAGCCTCTCACTCATAGATGTGTTGCGACTCACACCGATGAACAAGACTCTACTAGACGTGGTTTGAGACATCCTAAAAAAAAAGATCCCAAAAACCTCATGCTCTGATACCACATTTGTCATGCCCCGAGAACACCCCATAGACATAATACGATGTAATTAAACCCAGAGGGGTCGCATACAAGCCTCATAGCATACATGAACATAGAATCAAAGGAAAATAGAGTAGAATTTAAAAAAATTCATTACGATCGAAGTCTCTTATAAAATGAAAAAGAATATATGACACTATGGCTCAAACCATCTATAACACTTGGATTATAACTCTTGAAATACAATCTTAGAGACATGGCCCTTACATAAGTCTAAAACATAAAAGAAAAGACAATAAAGGACATATGGTTGAGCCCTCGAATACAATAAGGACTCACCGATCTTCTTCTTCTTGATCTACTGTGAACCTAGCCATGAGGATGGAATCCAATATCTCCAAAACCTACACTTATAGAAACTGTAGAAAGATGGGGTTAGCACAAAAAGTACCAAGTATGGAAGCCATGCACAAAACCATTAAAACATAAATAAAAGGGACATTTCATTTGAAATCATGCTATATGCCATTTTTTAGCATCATCTTTGAAATAGTTGGGGAATGCAACCAATAAGGCAACTCACATACACTACATTATAACATGAGATATATCATTATAATAACAAGCATAGTCTCCAACATCAACAAAATACATATCCCAATCTTTACAATACATAGCCTCCAATCATAACACAATGCAAAGTCAAATACCACGATCAACTCATCATTAAGTAATCATCACATAAGCAATCTCTAAGAAACACATCTGCAATGTATGGTTGACATCCTATAATACCAACCCTACTAAGTACTCCTTTGAAGCTACTTTAGTCATCTGCAATGTATGGTTGACATCCTATAATACCAACCCTACTAAGTACTCCTTTGAAGCTACCTTAATCATGCACTTAATTCTTAGACCTCATCATTAGCACTAGCCATCATTAAGGAAATAGTCATGTACATTACTTGAATTATACGGAAAGTCATTCATAACAACTATCTATTCAATATACATGCATGGATTCAAATCTCATCATAATATAAAGGAACCATCCCATGACATCCTACTAAGTCTACTTGTGGAATGTGGAAGTGAAGTCCCATACCCCCACTCATACTAAGTAAAACTCATTAAGAAGTCATAGTATAGTTCATGTCTCATTCATTATCTTTATTATATAGGGAATGTAGCCATAACCGACATAGAGTATTTAATCTACGTGGAATCCGATGTCGTGTAATCCCACACCAAAAGAAGGTGTTCTACTTGCCTAAGGTAGAACTAAACATGTTAGCTTCTAGGTGGATCCACTAGCTAAGTTCTATGTTGGCACATAGTTATGGGATAGGGAGATTGTTTCTAGAAACCCACCCTACTGCATTGCCGGAGGGGCTTCCATCACCTGATTTCACTTAGGATGACCCAACCTATTGCATTGGCGGAAGCGATCAACTCATCATTAAGTAATCATCACATAAGCAATCTCTAAGAAACACATCTGCAATGTATGGTTGACATCCTATAATACCAACCCTACTAAGTACTCCTTTGAAGCTACCTTAATCATGCACTTAATTCTTAGACCTCATCATTAGCACTAGCCATCATTAAGGAAATAGTCATGTACATTACTTGAATTATACGGAAAGTCATTCATAACAACTATCTATTCAATATACATGCATGGATTCAAATCTCATCATATATAAAGGAACCATCCCATGACATCCTACTAAGTCTACTTGTGGAATGTGGAAGTGAAGTCCCATACCCCCACTCATACTAAGTAAAACTCATTAAGAAGTCATAGTATAGTTCATGTCTCATTCATTATCTTTATTATATAGGGAATGTAGCCATAACCGACATAGAGTATTTAATCTACGTGGAATCCGATGTCGTGTAATCCCACACCAAAAGAAGGTGTTCTACTTGCCTAAGGTAGAACTAAACATGTTAGCTTCTAGGTGGATCCACTAGCTAAGTTCTATGTTGGCACATAGTTATGGGATAGGGAGATTGTTTCTAGAAACCCACCCTACTGCATTGCCGGAGGGGCTTCCATCACCTGATTTCACTTAGGATGACCCAACCTATTGCATTGGCGGAAGGGCCTTTACCTCATTGTCTATATCCACTCAGTACTAAGCATTATTTCCCAAATTATACATCATTAGTCTTGAATTGTATTTCTATGTTTGAAGGAGCACTCTACCCTTCGTTCAATACAATTCATTAGGTCGTGCCTTGACGTTTAACCCCTAGGCACCTCAACCTAAGCTCGGGAAATCAATATACAACCTACAACCAAACATCAAACTCAGAAGCTCACACGTTAGGCTCTAGTTTCACCTACTAGTTTTCATTAGACTTTAGCTTGGTCCTACTAGATTTCTGGGTTGTTACAACAATAATGTCTACAAGTGGTGCTCCTTGAGACACAACAAAATGCATACAAAGTTCAGTCCAAACATGCAATGTTCAATTATGTACTCAAAATTTCAATCTATGACTGCCATCATCCATTATAGTTCTTGCTCACAAATTCTTATCGAATGCCCTCACATTATGATTGATTTCATGCTCTCACAAAACAACTCAAAGATTACAATTTAAGGAATCGAAATAAACTCACACTCCCAATAAGAAAAATATGCATGATTTTACCCGTAGACTTGCCCGTATTTTCCAACCAACAAATCATTTTTCTTACGCAAGATGAAAGAGGTCTCTTAGGACTTGTCATTAAGCCGAGGGTAAGGGTATTATCATTTTGACTTAGCAACTTCGACCTTTATGAAGTATGGCTCAAATTTCATTTCATTTCCTTTTCTTTTGTTCTTTCCAAATTCACAACTCATCCTTGGCCTATTCATAGCACACAAATTTTTTGGTATAGCTCATCGGACATCCCTTCTATACCCACAACAATGCGCAACGGATAGAAATATATCATT
Source organism: Solanum tuberosum (assembly GCF_000226075.1). Lineage (NCBI taxonomy): Eukaryota > Viridiplantae > Streptophyta > Magnoliopsida > Solanales > Solanaceae > Solanum > Solanum tuberosum. The sequence goes on from NW_006239162.1 coordinate 515,285, forward strand.
TCTTTTCTTTCTTCTATTTTCTCTTTTCTTATCTCTTTTTTATATGGAGTAGTTCCATCTTTTTCTTCACCACATGTTCCCAAGGACGATTTTCATGTACTTGTTGCTCGGTTTCTTTCCTCATTCTTATAACACCCCAAACGTATGATTTTTGCCTATGTTGGACATTCAAACAAACCAATGCTTCATGAAGGATATGGAAATTTCAACAACTGGTCTAAACATTTGGGTTCATGTGTCCAAAGAAAAGGTTAGGCTCAAATGGTGCCAAGCTAGGTTCACGCACTCACAAGGTGGTCACACAAAGGTATAGCAAGTAGGCTCACTCTCAAAATGTAATACCTAAGATCATTTCCTTCATTCACCTGTGCTGGTCAATTTGACCAATAGGGTAAGTTCTAGGTATCATCATGCACACTTTTCAAGTAAATCTCACAACACATGGCATCCAACACAATCATCGATCACAACACTACAAGTTAAACTCATGTGCAACGGTCATTGTAGGACTCACGTTGACATTACACTAGTCACAATAAGATGCTAAGAATCCACACAAGAGAAATATTTCAAGTCATAAATATTGATCACAACCAACACTCAAATGCACAAGAAAAAATTAACCAACATTCACATTCAAGAAATGAAGAGAGAAGCCAATGTATCAACACCGAAACAAAAACATTCACTACTAAAGCAACATGGAGAAGTTCCAAACGAAAATAATAAAATGTTCTAAAAATGAAATAAAAATGAAATAAAACCAAAAGGGTAGGTAGCTAGGTACCTTCACCCCACCAAAAGAAACAAGTAGTGCCATCAATGCAAAATAAAAAGGAAGTAGCAATAAGAAATAAAATGGAGGGAGGGTAAAGATCCCCATGTCATGCTAAGCCTACGGTGAAGTCTTGATCGCTGGTGTGGCCTCCATCTTGGCATCGCTGCCCTGCTCGATTCCAACTCCGGAAGGCTACACAATGATCTCCTTTTGTGGGCTTAGAACCACTAGAACCAATAACAAATGTGTCGCATAGTACACATAAGCTTCACAAGCCATTAAATCTTCCTCATCTATCTCAGGCGTGTCGGACTTCCCATTCTTATCAACTGCAACAACATCTCCGGTCACAGTAGTTTGAGGGATCTTAGAAATAGATGAAACCATAGTTATCTTAGAACTGGGGTCCTCAAGGATATCTACACTGCTTTACAATATTGATATGTCAGTGGATTTCAAATCATCTACATCCCGACTGTAACACCCTGAAAACTAATAAGTTGAACTAGTGAGTTCTAGAGCCTTTCGTAAGAGTTTTGGAGTATGGTATGAGGATTAAAATAACAAAAAATGATTCAAGTACTTAGAATGGACGTTTAACGGTTAGGAATCAAGGTACGACCCCCCAAGGACCACCCAAGTGGTCTTTCAGGAGGACCTCAAAATTGCCCAAAAACCTGACAAAAAATAGCCCACCTACGTTTGGCACCTACTGACCCTAGGTGGACCCACGCCCCATGGGTTGGGGTCGTGGGTCAAGGCCTGAGTTGGCCTGCAACACTTGGCTCAAGTACTCACTCAACCACCCACGGTCCGTGAGTAGGGGTTCCGTATGTCCCTTTAGTTTTCAGCTTTTAGTTTTTAAGTTGGGACTTAAGGAGTTAATTAGTAATTAATTAGGTGTTAAGGGTGGTCGGTTTATTATTTATTTAGCCACCTAAAAATATATAATAAGACCCTAAACTAAGTCATTAACTCATTCATCTAAAGAACTCACTTCCTCTTAATAATTTCTCTCTCTAGAAGCAAAGAAGAAGAAGAAGAACAGGGGCAGCAACCTAGGTTGAAATTCACCATTAAAGCAAGCTTTATTTATGTCTTTGAGTTGAGGTACGTTTAGTTTATTCATCTATGGTTTCTTCCCCCATTTAGCCCCCTTAGTTTTCTCCCAATTGTCAAGTCAAAGCCCTAATTCTAGCTAGGGTTGTGATTGCATTGTGGGTAGGGATTGTGTATGATTCCAATCTAATGGATAATGCCCAATTGTGATTGATTAAGATTTGATTAGTGATGTATTGATGAATTTATGTGATTTCTATGATAAACCCTAGTGTAAATTGATGAATGTGATATTTGTGGGTTTATGCCATTAGAGTTGAAATTGAAGGTCCATTGGTGATCTTCCTAAATCAATGTCATGAGTAGTCATTGTTCAAGATTAGGAATACCTAGGCATGAATTGAACTAGGTTCTATACTACATGATTGATCTTGACTTATAATGTTGGAATTGAACCTTTAGGATGAATTGTGGCTAGAAACACCTAGTAATAAAGAAACTGATTGAATCCCTTGTAATCTAGGTTCATAATATATTTCTATGATGAAGAGTTATTGAGAATGAAGGCTCATAGTTGTGGATGTTGATCACGAGGGCTTTAGAGTGAAGCTAATATGATTAACTATAGATGCTAAGTCTTTGAGAGTAAAATCTACATATGAATTCAAGGCGAATGAATAGAATTGTGATGAAAGATCTTTACCTACCTAATTCACCATATGAATCATAGATGGTAGGAAGTGATAGAATCACTTAGGTCATGATGATATCCTTGTCTAATGTAGAATTCTAGACATGATGCTAGGCATGAAGATGAACTTAACATGAAAGAGTTCTCACATAGTAATGGTCCTAGGGTTTAAGGATTTCTCTTACCTAATTGGACCAAAGGCTATAGAGCCTTTATACCTAGGTCATGGATGGTGGTTGCTCACACATGGTCTAAAAGAGGTATTAGCATGGATTGATTGTCAAGAACATCTTTCCTTAAACTTGAGTCAAAGTAAAGACTTAATGATTAGCTTGTGGGATTAAGGCCTAGCACTGAGTGGATATTGAAATGAGATGAAGGTTCCCACCTAATTGAGTTTGGGCTTCCAACATGGGATCTCTCACCTAGAAGAGTCCGGATTTTCCTAAGTGTGTCTTATGAGATGGAAGCCTCACCTAGTGGAGTTTTGGATTTCTAGTAGCAATCTCTATATCCAATAACTACATGCCCGGTAGGAAAGTTAGTTAGTGGATCTGACTAAGCTAACAAACCGAACTTACTTTATGCAAGTAGACCAACCTTTGATGGTGTTGGTAACACCTTGAGAGACCTTGTAACACCTTGAGAGATCATGTGATATCTCATATGTTCTCATGTCGCTTAAGGCCACATCCCAATTAAAAAAGATTAGTAATGAACTAATATTGTTCTCAATGTAGCACCTCCTAGAGTTCAAACCTCATGGGCTAAGATTGTGCATAAGGTGGCATCACCTAGAGCCCAAGGCAAGTTATGGTCTACGACTGTGCTTGAAGGAGCATCTCCTAGAGGTCAAACATAATGAACTAAGAATATGCTTGTGGAAGCATCTCCTAGAGTTCAACCTTAGTGAACTAAGATGTACTTAGTGTAGTATATCCTAGGGTTTGAAATAATGAGGAACTAAAGTAAGCTTGGTGAAGTACCTCGTAATGTTCAGGAGTATAAATGGACTTAGACATGCTTAAGGGAGTGTAGCAATCCTCTCAAAACGATACCACTACATAAACAAGAAATCTAATTAAATGCTTCGGACATTTATAAACAATTAATGAGAGCATACTGATTTTAATCTAGTAGAGGGATTAGATTCATAACGAACTCCAAAAAAATAAATATATAACATTTAAGCAATTAACCGACCAGATCTTCATGAATATGTTAACCTCACACTCGAGGGTGAAATAACAAGAATATTACAAGCTTTCGAGTACCGAAATCAGCCGGCTCATGCTTCACACAACTTTCAAGGAATATAGCCAATTAGTATATTACAAGACTTGGGTTTACACACCCCAAAAAGATAAAAACGTATAACCATACTTATATTACAACCCATGGTGACATGACCAAATCAGCCCTCAAAATCTCCTGTAAATATACAGCACAAAGATCATGTACAAGTCCCAAGGTTATACAAAATATATATGCCTATATGCAAATGTGATCTTCCTTAAGGAGTTCAAAATCTCCATCATCAATGGCCAGCTTCAAGCATCATCGCGAACAGCCCCTACGATAGAAACAACTATCGCTAAGCATATAGCTTAGTGGTGTACAAACTATAGGTTTGGAGCCCTTAAATTCACCAAGTTATCATTCTCAAGTCAAGGGCAGCACGATCAAAACAAAATCAATAAATCAAGTAAACAATATACAAGGAGTATCAAGTTAAATATTTAAAGGTCCATATGTCAAGAATTCTCATAGCACAACTTTTCAAGAGATTCCACATCAAGAAGGGTCAAAATTCAATAATCAAGAGAACCAAGAACCATATTAAAAATGGTTTCCTAGTTCGTACTTAAAATGGACAACTTCTATTCTTTAGACGAACTAAAAATCCAGAGTCAAGATGGAAAAGGATCCGAACCAAGAGGCATGCCAACAGTGACGAAGTCACAGCCACAAGAAGGACAAGGTCCCAACAAGAGTGCCAAGTGATCAGACAATCCGTACAAGTGGGCGAATTACACAAGCGTCTTTAATGTATTAAAGAATACCAATACCACAATGCAAAGTGACAAGATATAACCAAGGTACCAAGATAACTTTCAGATAACCAGCAGGTAAAGAAAAATACAAGTATAGGTTTATACACAAACCTCAATTCTTTAGCACAAAAACAGTCCAACAAAACTCCACGAATCAAACCATAGACCTAGCAGCGTATGAAAGTCTTCAACTTGTACATGAGGATATACAACCTTAAAAATGAATTCAATAACTTATTTACTTACTAGCAGCTCAATAATGATGACATAAAATAGGGTTATCATCACAAGTAAGCCTAGCCTGTACAAATACGACTATGCTCCCAAACAGTAAATTCTGGCCATCCTAGTGCATCATGTCGCAACTAAGATTTGAAATGGAAAACAGCAAAACTGGACTGTATACTCTTCATGAAAGATGTAGGTACCTCTCTTAACGTTGGAAACAACCAAGAATCACCCCAAAATGTATTTTTGGATAAAAAGATATATTCAAAATACTAATAGTTGTCCATACAGGATTTCAAACTTCAGAATCTAGACAGAACTTGTCCTATGATGCATGCCATATTTCGAATCCATAACAACCAAATTAAGGTTTAACGTAAACATAAGAGTTGTACATATACGAATTATCTTTCCAAATCATATTTATTCACAGTAAACAAAGTTATAAAAAACGAGATATGCTTAATCTACTAAACGCTACCTAGCTCAAAAACAGGTTTTACTACTTACCAAAGATAAGAGTGTAACTCGATTTCCAGCCAAAAGGACCAAAATTTTCTCTTGTGATCTTGAAGAAAAAAAGGTTAGATAATGTTCTAAGGGACTTATACTTCAGCTGAGACGAATTTCCTAAGAGGAGGTGTCAAAATATAGTAACACAAGAGGTGCTTATCATATACACAGCTGTCCATAAAAGTTGGCTGCCCAAATGCATACATATAAACATCACTTGTTGACTATATATTTTCACCCCTCCTTTAGTAATTTCGTTTTCCTGAAGCCTTAGAACCTTAGAAACATATCTAAACAGAGTGTTCTTCAAAATTACAAGAGAAACTTGGCCCTTTTTGGCTGGAATTCAAGAACACACACTTCTTGTTGGTAAGTGTCGAAATTTGTTTCTGAACTGGGTAGTGTTTAGTATTATATGCATATCTCTCGCTCTAGAACTTAGTTTACAGTGAGTAAATATTATTTGGGTTACTCTCTCCCCCTTAAATAAATTTTGTCTCAAAATTTACCTTACGCTAGTCCCGGAACAAGTGCGGATATAGGGTCCTCATATGTTCTTCTCTTTCCCAGGTAGCTTCTTTTCCAGAATGGTTCCTCTAAAGTACCTCTGCTAAGGGAATTCTCTTGTTTCTAAGTTGCTTTACTTCTTGAGCTTGAATTAGAATAGGTTCTTCATTAAACGTCCAGTCAGGATTAACCTCGATAGATTCGACTGGAAGAACATGAGATGGATCAGAACGATATCTTCTAAGCATAGAAACATGGAAGACATTGTGGATCTTGTCTAACTCAAGTGGCAAAGCCAATTTATATGCAACTGGTCCAACCTTTTCAAGTATCTCATAAGGTCCAATAAATCGAGGACTAAGCTTTCCTTTCTGGCCAAATTTCATAATCTTTTTCCATGGAGATACCTTTAAGAATACTTTATCTCCAACTTGATATTCAATGTCACACCTTTTAAGATCAACGTACGACTTTTGTCTATCCGCAGAAATCTTTAGACGATCTTTGATAATTTTTACCTTGTCTTCTCTTTGTTGCACAATTTCAGGACCAACAAGTTTTCTTTCACCAACTTCACTCCAACAAAGAGGGGTCTGGCATTTTCTTCCGTATAAGTCTTCATAGGGAGGCATTCCAATACTCGATTGGTAACTGTTATTGTAAGCAAATTCAATCAAAGCCATGTGTTTGTCCCAACTACCCTCAAACTCCATACTGCAAGCTCAAAGCGTATCCTCCAAAATTTGTATCACTCTTTCCGACTGGCCGTCTGTTTGAGGATGGAACGAAGTGCTAAATTTCAACTTAGTACCGAAAATTTCCTGTAAGCTGCCCCAAAAATATAGATGTAAACCTTGGGTCTCGATCAGATACAATAGATACAGGTATCCCATGTAGTCTTACAATCTCATTAATGTACAATTCGGCTAAATGCTCAAGTGAGAAATCCATCCTGATTGCTAAGAAGTGAGCACTCTTGGTTAGCATGTCCACAATCACCCATATTGCATCATGGTTCTTTTGAGTGCGAGGAAGTCCTAAAATAAAGTCCATTGTTATTCTCTCCCATTTCCATTCTGGCATCGACAATGGCTGTACTAAACCAACTGGGACTTGTTGTTCTGCCTTTACTTGTTGACAAACCAAACATTTAGAGATGAACTGTGCAATGTCTCTCTTCATACCATTCCACCAATAATTTTCTTTGATGGTCTGGTACATCTTTGTACCTCCAGGATTCATTGCATATGATGGAATATGTGCTTCATTTAATATTTCTCTCCTCAATTTGTCATCATTAGGGATGCATAACCTGTTTTGATAAAATAAGCCACCATCCTCAGTAAATGTAAACTCAAGTTTTTTCCCACTTTGAACCTCTCTGGTCAATTTTATAAGTTTGTCATCTAACTTTTGTGCTTCTTTCACTTGTTCAAGTAATATTGGCTTTACTTGCAAATTAGCAATAACTGAACCATTTGAATCAAGTGTAAAACAAACAGTCAAGGCTCTTAACTCAAGAAGCAAGGGTAAAGGACTCAAAGAAATGCTTGCGAAGGATTTCCTACTTAAGGCATCTGCAACCACATTGGCTTTACCTGGATGATAATCAATCGTGCAGTCATAATCCTTGATGAGTTCAAGCCATCTACGTTGTCGAAGATTTAGCTCCTTTTGAGTACCCAAGTACTTTAAGCTCTTGTGATCAGTGAATATATGACATTTCTCTCCATACAAATAATGCCGCCATATTTTTAAAGCAAACACTATAGCAGCAAGTTCAAGATCATGAGTAGGATAATTCAATTCATGCGGTTTTAATTTCCGAGAGGCATAAGAAATTACCTTCCCTTCTTGCATCAAAACGCATCCGAGACCATTGTGAGAAGCATCACTGTATACTACATACTCTTTCCCTTCAATTGGTAGAGTGAGTATAGGCGCTTGAGTCAACAAATATTTGAGAGTTTCAAAGCTCTCTTGACATTTGTCATCCCAAATAAACTTTACTTCCTTCTGCAAGAGCTTAGTCAAAGGAGAGGTGATATTGGAAAAGACTCTCACAAATCTTCTGTAGTATCCTGCTAAGCCCAAGAAACTTCTTACCTCGATTGGACTTTTAGGAGGTCTCCATTCAACAACCTCTTGTATCTTACTAGGATCCAGCTTCACACCTTCTGTTGATACAACATGTCCCAGAAAAGCTACTTCATCAAGCCAAAATTCACACTTGGAAAGTTTAGCATAAAGCTCTTTCTCCCTCAAAATTTGCAAAATAATCCGGAGGTGTTTATTATGGTCTTCATTACTTCTGGAAAATATTAAAATATCATCTATAAAAACAACCACAAACTGATCAAGATAAGGTTTGAATACTTGATTCATTAGATCCATAAATACCGCAGGAGCATTTGTCAATCCGAATGGCATTACCAAAATTTCATAATGACCATACCGAGTTCTAAAAGCAGTTTTAGTTCAACAACCTCTTGTATCTTACTAGGATCCAGCTTCACACCTTCTGTTGATACAACATGTCCCAGAAAAGCTACTTCATCAAGCCAAAATTCACACTTGGAAAGTTTAGCATAAAGCTCTTTCTCCCTCAAAATTTGCAAAATATCCGGAGGTGTTTTATTATGGTCTTCATTACTTCTGGAAAATATTAAAATATCATCTATAAAAACAACCACAAACTGATCAAGATAAGGTTTGAATACTTGATTCATTAGATCCATAAATACCGCAGGAGCATTTGTCAATCCGAATGGCATTACCAAAATTTCATAATGACCATACCGAGTTCTAAAAGCAGTTTTAGGAATATCATTCTCTCTAACCCGCAGTTGGTGATATCCAGACCTTAAATCAATTTTTGAAAATACTGTAGCACCCCTAAGTTGGTCAAACAAATCATCGATCCTTGGCAGTGGATATCTATTCTTGATTGTTATTTTGTTCAATTGTCTATAGTCAATACAAAGCCTAAGAGTGCCATCTTTCTTCTTTACGAATAAAATAGGGGCTCCCCAAGGAGAAACACTAGGTCGAATTAAAATCTTTCTCAAGAAGTTCTTGCAGTTGAGATTTCAATTCTCTTAATTCTGCTGGAGCCATTCTATAAGGAGTGATAGAAATAGGGGTAGATCCAGGGATAAGTTCGATTGGAAATTCAACCTCTCTTTCTGGGGGGCAATCCCGGAAGGTTTTCTGGAAATACTTCTGGAAAAATCACATACAGTAGGTATGTCTTTGATACAAGGACTCTTCAATTTTGTATCAACTATGCGAGCAAGGTATGCCCCACAACCTTGACGCATCAATTTTCTTGCCAAAGCAGCAGAAATAATACTAGATGTCACTGATCTTTCACCTTGTACAATGATGTGTGAAAATGTAGGATCTTTAAAAGTCACATTCTTAGACCTACAATCTACCACCGCATGATATTTATAAAGCCAATCCATCCCGATAATAATATCAAAATCCTTGAAGGGCATTTCAATCAAATCGGCAGGGAAGACTAGGTTTTGAATCACAAAGGGACAATCTTGGTAAACTAGATTACACACAAGTTGATAACCCAAAGGAATTTCAACTAGCACATTATAATCAAGTCTCACAGATTTGACATTTACAGGAAGAACTAGTGATGAACAAATATAGGAATGCATAGAACCAGGATCAAACAATGTAAACACACATAAGCCAAATAAGTGAAATTTACCGACAACCACGTCTTGTCCATCTTGATCATTCCTCTGCCTCATCGCATAAGCGTGTGCAGTAGCCTTTTGCCCACTAGCTTGATTAACTCCACTTGTACCCGTTGCCGGGGTGTTTTTAGGTCTTGCACCTCTATTAGTTTGAGGAGGATTAACAGGAGGCTTATGAACTGAGCCTTCAGTTTTAAAGGAAGGAGCATTAATAGGATTAGGACAATCTTTCACTTTATTATCAAAGCTCCCACAATTGAAACATGCACCAGAAGCTCTTCTGCAAGTGCCATAATGATTCTTTCCACATTGTGGACAAGTAGGAATGCGAGGCTTGCTTTGGCCATAATTTGGAGTGCTAGCTGTAGAAAATTCTGATCTGTTTTGCCTTTGTTAGGGTGGCCTGTTATCGCTACCAGCCTTAGAATTATCAAACCTTCCCCTTTTGGATGGACCCCCAAAATCTGGTCTAGGCTTTCAGAATCTGTTTTCATTTCTACTAGTCTCTTCTTTATCAAGTCGTTCCCAAGTAAAAGCAGCAGAGATTAGCTTACAAAATTTATCATGTTGCAGGATCGCCACATTCTTTCTAATGGAATCATTTAAACCATCTTCAAATTTCCTGCACTTGTCTTTTTCCTCTTTAATAATACCACCAGCATAGCAAGAGAGTCCTTAAAAACTTTTGTTTGTATTCAGCAATAGACATGCCTCGTTGCCTTAGATTCAAAAACTCCTTTTTCTTTGCATCACAATAAGCAGGTGGGACATACTTCATACGAAATTCTTTGAGAAAATCATCCCAAGTAAGAACAGAAGGTTTTACCTTGGCATTCAGAACACTTACCCACCAATCATAAGCATCTTTTTGTAACAGTGAAATAGCATACTTAAATTTGGCAACATCGTAACAATCCAACTGCTCAAATACCCTCTCCATGTGATCAAGCCATTGTTCAGCATCTGTGGGATCAACAGTGCCTTCAAAACTCCACTCCACCCATTTTCCTCATTTTCTCAAAGTTAATCCTGTGGGGATCATGCATCGATTCAGCCATATGGTGGAAGAATTCAACCATTTGTTCAAAATGAGGATTCATGGTTTGAGTACCATGACTCATGTGAGGATGTGGACCAGCTCTTACACCCTAATGGTTTCCCACTTCAGAACCCCTAGTGTGGGGAACATACTGATTCGAGATATGTTATCCAACCCCTTCCAGTGCAGGAGGTTGGGAAACAGAGGCATCCAAACCTTCACGAGCAGCTTCCATAGGTCGGTTAGAAGAAGTGCCATAACTTAATTCCTTAAAAAGGGAAGATCACATTGCATTAGGGATGTGTACTAGATGCATATGCACTCTACATGCGATGCAATTATCATAAACCATATATGCGAAAAAATAATCTAAACAGAACCTTTTCGAAAGCAAACAACTATATTACTAATTCACAACAAAAGTCCTAGAACCACAAACCTAGGCTTTGATACCAACACTTGTAGCGATCCTTTCAAAATGATACCATTACTTAAACAACAAATCTAATTAAATGCTTGCGACATTTAAAACCAATTAATGAGAGCATACTGATTTTAATCTAGTATAGGGATTAGATTCATAACGAACTCCAAAAAAATATATATATAACATTTAAGCAATTAACCGACCAGATCTTCATGCATAT